>NC_140165.1:136382129-136444629 GCF_963971535.1 Notolepis coatsorum | reverse complement strand
ACACTGCTTCAGGTCAACAGGTCCCTCTGCCGATACAGACCTGTCAAAACGAGGCTGTAAACCAAAATAATTTCCTTGAAAAAAATTAAACTCATTGCACTCAACAGGATAGCAAACAGGAACACAAAACACAGGCTTCACTTCAACAGGCCGCTCCACCGATACCGACCTGACAAAAGGAGACAGCAAACTGGAATCATTTCCCCGAAAAAATATAAACTCATTGCGCTCAGGATAACCAACAGGAAAACAAAAATCAGCACATTTCCCTGGTACCATCACAGCGCCCATCTCCTCCCCTCCCTGCACTGTCAGTACAGGAGACTGTGATTCATGAACATCCAGAGTAAGATGTACCGCCTCAGGTACGTCCTCACCGTCCCTGGAACATAGCAACACAACAGTCACAAAATAATTTGGATTACCATTAAAAACGGCGTCAGAAGAATTTGCACTGTCATGAGCCAACATTGTGTCACAAAAAATAGGACTGCCATGAGTAACAATGGTCACACACAGCAACCTTGTCATGAAACAAAATGGTGTCCCACACATCAACTCCATCACAATCAAAATGATTTGGATTACTATTCAAAAAGGCGTCAATAAAAATAACATGGTCAGGATCCAAAATGGTGTCACTCAAAATAACACCAACAGGATCCAAAATGGTGTCACCCAAATTAGCACTGTCATGAGCAACAACGGTGTCACACACAGCAACAGTGTCAGGATCCAACATGGTGGCACACACATCAACCTCGTCATGAAACCAAACGGTGTCAGAAAAATGATTACTGTCACGAGCCAAAATGGTGTCACACACAGTAACACTGTCATGACACAAAATGGTGGCACACACATCAGCACCATCACGATCAAAATGGTTGCCACACCCTAGGCTAGGTTGTGAAGCGTCTATACTTTCCGTAGCCGCATTTCTGCAGACCCCTCTCTGATTGGTTGAACCCATTTCTGCAGACCCCTCTCTGATTGGTTGAGCGAAGCCCCTCTCTGATTGGTAAAATGTAGCTCGGGGGTAGACGCCGGCTCATGTGGTGAGCACAGACCATCGCTGTTTCCCAACAGGAGTAAAGTCTGTAGCAATCCGAAGTGACATTGACCACCAGACTCTTTCTCTTAAGGCATTAACTGGGTTAATTAATATAAATGTTATATTGTAACTGTCTAGTTACACATTGGTTCCGAAACATGTATGTTCCAGGCTGCAATTAAAACTTTGAATCTGAGAGAGCTCTGGTCAGCGAAGCCGGCGATGCGAGCGATTATTATTGGTTTTTAATGACAAACTAATTACATAATCCAACATATGTGTAAAGGCACACACAACATATTCCAGTTAACGGTATATTTTTTTTAATTATTCATTACGGCGTAATCAATACTTCCATGCGTATAAATTGCGTTTGCGACCTCCATGTTTTGGGGGTATTCATCAGAAAACTCGGATCCGGGATTCGGCTCCCATCCGTCGGGCAAGAACTGTGGGTTTTCAGCCTCTCTCTCTGGAGCTTAACAGAGTTTCCTGGCTAGAGGAGCTTGTCGCGGCTCATGCGCATGCGCGCGCTCGGCCAATCAGAGAGGGGTCTGCAGAAATGGGCTCAACCAATCAGAGAGGGGTCTGCAGAAATGCGGCTACGGAAAGTATAGACGCGGTTGTGAAGGTGTCATGGTTTTTGCCTTATTTCACCTTTCTGTGAGGGACAGCTGTCTATTTTTGCTTTATTTCACCTCTCTGTGAGGGATAGCTGTCAATCCCTGTTCCCTGTGGTTAATTGCCTCATGGGTCGGCAGGTGTGTGGGCTTGATTGCACCTGATGCAGTGCAGCTGTGCCTATGGCCATGTGGAGTCTATATAAGTTTGGAGATCGCAGTGTCAACTGCTTTTTCATTTCCTAGTGTTGGCTGTCCTTTTGGTCACGCTCATTATATTGAACTTAAGTGTAGTCTGATCTCTGATTCAGAATTGAGCTTTATGGTAGTCATTCTTATTTTAGGCTACTCACGTGATTCTACACATAAACTCCCTTAGTGGAGGTTTATTGTTTTACTTTTTCCAATATAAACTCCTTTATTAGGAGGTGTCCTTGTGGCTTATTTACTTTTATACTATACCTCTTTATTGAGAGTGTTACGTGCCAGGCTGTTTGCCACTGTCTCCTGTGTTGCAGCAATCAGCTGCTAATTGGGAAGCTGCCTGTCTGGGCTCAAAAGGCCCTCCCCCGCCCCACACATGCTGCCACACTGCTGCTGGAAGACACTGTAGGAGCAGTGTCTCCCTCCCTTCCACCACATTAACCTTTTGTTTGTGCTAGTTATTGTAATAAATATAACCTTTTGGTTTAAACTTGACCGTTGGTGTCTGTGTCCCCCTTATGTTGCTTCCCTCTGAGCCAGGGTCGTAACATATTGGGCGCTCATCCGGGATTGAATTTGGAAAACATATACTCCTAGACTTGTTTGAGTAGGCAATTGCCTTTGGTAAAAAAAAAGAAAAAGTAAGAAACGATTTTTTTTTATCTTGGGTGGTGTGTCTTGGTGCTGTAGTTTGGTTAGTGATTAGGTGTTGTGTAACATGGGGGCTTGAGCCGGTCTTCAAACAGGTGAGTATGCCCTTACTTTATAATTTGATTTGACTACTTGTATGCTGTTAAAATATTTAGTTTAGTGGACACCACATGTAGGTAGTTTCATTATTTTCTGGCTGTTTGTAGCTTCCTGTGTACCACTTAACCCTGGGGCAGTCATTGAAGGGATTAGTACCATCTACTTGTCTTGTACCATACCATATACTTGACGGGTTTGTGGTCAATATGATCTTTGGCTGGTAGCAGGTGTGGTTGAAGAGGGTTAGGTCTACAGTGCTTTAGCTTTCAGTATAGGTAGGTTAGGGTGCCAGAAAATATAGTTAGTGTAGGGCCTGATTTTTCTTATTAGTTTAGACATGTGGTAGGCCTAGCAGTCCTTCATTGACTGCAGTGTAGATGTTAGAAGCTATGTGTGGTCATATCAGATTATAAGGGGCACCTGTTTGTATTTTTATTTTATAATTTTTTTGTAACACAGTGGGGTTTTGCCTCACTTGGTTTGTGTTACTGAAGGGCGTTGCTTCTCTTGTACGGTTTACCATTTGCCGTTTGCCATTTGCTGTGTTTCAGGGGTGCTTCAGGGGTGCTTCAGTGGTGCTTCAGTGGTGCTTCAGTGGTGCTTCAGCGGTGCTTCAGTGGTGCTTCAGTGGTGCTTCAGTGGTGCTTCGGTGGTGCTTCAGGGGTGCTTCAGGGGTGCTTCAGGGGTGCTTCAGGGGTGCTTCAGTGGTTCTTCAGTGGTTCTTCAGTGGTTCTTTATGGTTCTTCATGGTTCTTCATGGTTCTTCATGGTTCTTCATGGTTCTTCAGTGGTTCTTCAGTGGTTCTTCGTGGTTCTTCAGTGGTTTTTTAGTGGTTCTTCAGTGGTTCTTTAGTGGTTCTTCGTGGTTCGTCAGCGGTTCTTCGTGGTTCTTCAGTGGTTCTTTAGTGGTTCTTCAGTGGTTCTTCAGTGGTTCTTTAGTGGTTCTTCATTGTTCTTTGTGGTTCTTTGTGGTTCTTTGTGGTTCTTTGTGGTTCTTCGTGGTTCGTCAGCGGTTCTTCATGGTTCTTCAGTGGTTCTTTAGTAGTTCTTTGTGGTTATTCGTGGTTCTTCAGTGGTTCTTTAGTGGTTCTTCAGTGGTTCTTCAGTGGTTCTTTAGTGGTTCTTCATGGTTCTTTGTGGTTCTTTGTGGTTCTTCGTGGTTCGTCAGCGGTTCTTCGTGGTTCTTCAGTGGTTCTTTAGTGGTTCTTCAGTGGTTCTTCAGTGGTTCTGTAGTGGTTCTTCATGGTTCTTTGTGGTTCTTTGTGGTTCTTTGTGGTTCTTCGTGGTTCGTCAGCGGTTCTTCATGGTTCTTCAGTGGTTCTTTAGTAGTTCTTTGTGGTTCTTCGTGGTTCTTCGTGGTTCTTCAGTGGTTCTTCGTGGTTTTTAGTGGTTCTTCAAATAATTATGTGTATGCTAGGGTGGTTTTGAGCTCTGGCAACTCTTGGTACCAACCTGTAAAGTATGTAGTTTGTGGTGACTGGTACAGTAAGGATGGCTACCGTAGAGGATTTTATTGGTGACCCTTCTGATGAGCTGTAAACCTGTTGGAGAGGTTTACCAAAAAGCAACTTCTGAAGCTTGCTGTGCACTATGATATTGAGCTTACTGCCAGTGAGAAACGTTTAAAAACAACTGCCTTAGATACTTTGAGGGCTGTACTCATTTAGGAGTGTGTGCTTGTGGCGAAGGTGGAGGAGCCTCTTTTGTCTGAGGTGTCTCCACAACTCTCTGGTGTGGCGGAAGGTGTTGCCATTGATTGGATGCTTAGAGAGTTAGCATTTAAGGAAAAACAGCTACAACAAGAGCGTGAGCTTAAGGAACAACAGCTACAACAAGAGCGTGAGCAGCTACAACAAGAGCGTGAGCTTAAGCGTGAGCATTCGGAGTCGCGTTCCGCTTTTGATGTCAGCTAAAATATTAGAATGGTGCCTCCTTTTTTGGAGAAGGATGTGGATAGGTACTTTCCCCATTTTGACCGGGTGGCAACCACGTTGAAGTAGCCTAGTACGGCCTGGGCGCTGCTGCTGCAGTGTGTCCTCGTTGGTAAGTCGCAAGAGGCGTATACTTCTCTGTCCCTTGAACAAAGTGCTGACTATGAGCTTGTTAAAGCTTCCATATTGAGGGCTTATGAGTTAGTCCCAGAGGCCTATCGTCAGCGTTTTAGAGGCTGTCGCAGGACGGAGGGACAAACGTATGTTGAATTTGGAAAGGAGAAGGAGAACCTGTTTGATAGGTGGTGCACCTCTCAGAAGGCAGAGTCAAAAGAGCAGCTTAGACAGTTTATTCTCCTAGAGGAATTCAAGAACTGTGTTCCTGATACCGTTTCCACTCATCTAAACGAGCATAAGGTATTGAAGATAGGCAACGCTGCTGTCTTGGCTGATGAGTTTGTGTTGACACACAAATCCGTCTTTGTAGAGGAATACCGTGTTGTGTCCAGGGGTAGGCGTCCTTTTCAGGGGGGGCGTTTCCCAAAACCTGTGTCTACTGGTCAGTTTACTTCATCTCCTAGGCATCTGCTAGTGCATTCCCAGAGGGGGTTATATGTTTCTACTGTAAGGAGCCTGGTCATATCGTTGCTGGGTGCCCTGTGCTTGAACAGAAAAATTTCAAAACTGTGGCTCTGGTAGAAACCGTAAGCAGAACACCTATGCCGATGTTAGAGGGTGATGGGGGGAGTATCAAAGGTGCGGACAAAGAGCTAGAGGGCTCCTCAACATTTATGATGGATGGATTTGTTTCCCTGTCTGATGCACTAGAGTCAAAGCAGGCTATAACCATATGGAGAGATACAGGAGCTTTTCAGTCCCTCATTCTGGATGGGATTTTGCCATTTTCAAAAAAGTCTTCATTGCATTCCGGTGCCATTGTTCAAGGCTTTGGAGGAGGCTTTGTGGATGCACCCTTGCATGAGGTCACACTCAACTCTCCCTTAGTGTCTGGCAATGTTGTTGTGGAGGTATGTTCTCACATCCCCATAAAAGGGGTGTCCTTCATTCTAGGGAATGATTTGGCTGGTGGCAAAGTGCTGGCTACTCCAGTTGTAATTCCCATCCCTGTAGTTTCTGAGGTCCCTGATGAGCTGGCACGTAACATTTTACGTGCCGGCCGAGAGATGGCAGCTATTGAGAGAAAGCGCGAGGTAGCCCAGGAAGCTGTTGAAGTGGCAGCACGTATCCGTGAGTTGGCGCGGTATAAGTTAAGTATTGCAGGTGCAGGAGTTGTTGTTGAGAATTTTGGAATACGCACTATGGATGTACCTCTGCATAATGTTTTTCTTGATTGTGCCCTAGTGTCAGGCCTAACAGTGTCAGGCCCGGTGGTGGAACCGGAGGTGACATGCGTGCCGGATACTCAGGTGGCAGGAGATGATCTGGCGGAGCAGTATCCCGAGGTCTTCCCAGCCTGTACGGTGGCTGAGGCCACAGGCGAGTTGGAGGAGGAGAATGAGGAGGATGAGAGTGGGGAGGATGCTTTGAGGAATGTTGCTACTTCATGTGGCACCGTTTCTGATATTTCATGTGGCACCATTCTGGTTAAAGAGGCTACAAGGCCGGAATTAGGCTGCCAGCCATCCTACAGTAGCTCTAACGTTCATGATGTGTCACTTGTCAGCAGTGATGATCCCAGTATGTCAGTTGATAATTCTGATGTTGATTCACATGACCCCACTGACTCTCTGGGCACTGGGTATGCTAGGTATGCTAGTCAACCTAGTTACCTGTGTCCTGTACAGCAGGAGCAGCCTTCACAACCTAGTCTAATGAGAGGCAACCATTTTGATCGTGACGTAGTTGATCTGTCATGGCTGTTTCTGTGGATAACGTATTACTGTGTTCCAGCGGTGGTGTTGACATGCCTGAAGCGGTACATCCCACCCTGGAGAGGCATGAATTACTATCTCCTGAACGGGTGATGCCAGGAATGGGGGAGGCGGACTCGGTCGCGGTGCCAGGGAGCCGTGGTTTATTTTGTTTTCCTGTTTTCTGTCCGGGGAGCAGTGAGCTTAGCTCTCATGCTGATTCAGGTTTGATGCCTCTTTTTAACAGGTCGGTATCGGTGGAGCGGACTGTTCAAATAAAGTTTTTGTTTTGGGATGATCTGTTCATGGGTGGATTGGCTTTTAGGCCTGGCGCCTCAGTAGAACAGGTGGTGGTGAAGACAGATCGGATGTTCCCACCAGATCCTCTCCATCTGGGTCCAGCAGGATACATTTTGGGGGGGGGCTTATTTGCCCAAGAGTCGGGGAAGTGTTGTTTGTATTAAACAACATTGTCGAATGTTCTTGTGTGGGGAGCGTTCGACAACGTTGATGGTCGTGTTCGACAGGGGCCGACCCATTGCCGCTTTGCGGTAGTGACTCACGGTAGTTCCAGATTCGTGGGTCACAATATTTTGTATAGTTGGATGTTGTATTAATGATTGTTTTGTGTTTCAGATGCTATGTTTGTGGTGGTTGCCTCCTGGGCAACCATGTTGGTGGGGATGTTACGTGCCAGGCTGTTTGCCACTGTCTCCTGTGTTGCAGCAATCAGCTGCTAATTGGGAAGCTGCCTGTCTGGGCTCAAAAGGCCCTCCCCCGCCCCACACATGCTGCCACACTGCTGCTGGAAGACACTGTAGGAGCAGTGTCTCCCTCCCTTCCACCACATTAACCTTTTGTTTGTGCTAGTTATTGTAATAAATATAACCTTTTGTTTTAAACTTGACCGTTGGTGTCTGTGTCCCCCTTATGTTGCTTCCCTCTGAGCCAGGGTCGTAACAGAGAGTAGTCCTGTTTTTTGGGACTTGATTTATTTTCTTAATTACTCACTTTGAGATTTCCACCTAAAAAGGTTGTTTTCGGTTGTTTAATTTTTCCCCTCTCTTAAAATATCTGCGTAAGCAGTCTAGTGGTTGTCCGTTGTCCCTAGTATCTGCTCATGATCCACACACACACACACACACACACACAGCCCTCAGGACACAGGTAACTAGGTCGACTAGCATACCCAGTGCCTGGCAGAGAGTCAGTGTGGTCACATGAATCAATATCAGAATTATCAACTGACATACTGGGATCATCACTGCTGACAAGTGAGACATCATGAACGTCAGAGCTACTGTAGGAAGGCTGGCAGCCTAATCCTGGCCTTGTAGCCTCTTTAACCAGAATGGTGCCACATGAAACATCAGAAACACCAACAGAAATGTTGCCACATGAATTAGCAACATTTCTCATAACATCCTTCCCACTCTCATCCTCCTCATTCTCCTCCTCATTCTCCTCCTCCAATTCGTCCGTGGCCTCAGCCACGAGATACTGCTCCGCCAGATAATCTCCTGCCACCTGAGTATCTGGCATGCATGTCATCCCCGGTTTCACCACCGGGCCTGACACTAGGGCACAATCAAGAAAAACATTATGCAGAGGTACATTCACAGTGTGCATTCCAAAATCCTCAATAACATCACCTGCACCTGCAATACTTAACTTATACCGTGCCAACTCATGGATACGTGCTGCCACTTTAATAGCTTCCTGGGCTACTTCAATAGCCTCTTGGGCCTCGCGCTCCCGTTGTCTCTTAGCTCTCTCTGCCTTGGCAGTAGCCACTTCAATAGCCTCTTGGTCCTCGCGCTCCTCGGCTCTTTTAGCTCTCTCTCGTTTCCTCTCAACGTGCTCTGCCTTTGCAGCTAGCACTATTTCCTCCTGGTCCCTTATAGGCAACAAGGATAAGTCAAGATACTCCTCCAAACGCAAACCCCCAAGCAACTGAATTTGCAAGCTCTCCATCTCTAGACTTGCATCAAACCTTAATATAGAATAATGAGCAGCTATCTGCGCCAACTCATCCTTTGAACATCTCTTCACCTTCCCCACTGTTGGCCTCGCAACAAAATCCTTCATGTCCAACGTCATTCTTACTATTCACAGCAAACGACAACAAGGAGATAATACAATTAACTGTGCACCACTCAAACGGTGTAGCACAAAAGGGATATAGTTCAATCCTGAACATAAGCAACTCACCCACTGTTCCTATGACCTGGGGTTCAAACTCCAATTTTCCCTGTATCCACAAAAGATTAGCATGCAATTAAACCACAGCGATTTAAGACACACAGCATAACTATAGCACGTAATTAAACTCACACGCAGTAGTTTAAGACACACAGCATTTCATGTTAGCATGCAATTAAATCACACTGTATTTAAGCATTACATCAGGCGCAGGAGTGGTTTGTGAACAATAAACCATGCCTAGGGGTGGTCGTTAGACCCCCCTAGGCATGGTTTATTGTTCACAAATCACGACTGCAAGTGGTGTAATGCTTTTATACAACTGCCACATTCATCCAACCTTATTGCTATACAATAAACACACATTAATCGAAGATTTATTGAAAAAACCATCCGCCAGAAAAAGCAGTTCCCACAACAACAAAAAAGAGAAATTGCCTCCATGTGGACGCAGCTCGGAAGTGCATCCAACCAACTAACACATCCAACTGTGTGTTATTGGAATGATTGAGAGAAGTTGCATCATGTGGAAGCAGCTCGGAAGTGCATCCAACCAACTAACATATCCAACTGTGTGTTATTGGAATGATTGAGAGAAGTTGCCTCATGTGGACGCAGCTCGGAAGTGCATCCAACCAACTAACACATCCAACTGCCTTTCAACTAAGACATCCAACCAACTAACACATCCAACTGTCTTTCAACTAAGACATCCAACCAACTAACACATCCAACTGCCTTTCAACTAAGACATCCAACCAACTAACACATCCAACTTTTCTTTAGTTTTTAATTATGAAGTTAGTGGTTGTTATTGGAATGATTGATTGATTGATTGAACATTTTATTACCAGATGCAGAATGGGTACAATACAGTACGGCTCAATACACACAATTGTTAAGGGGATGCAGACCTACTTTCTATAGAACTTCATTCTTAGATGCTTCTATAGAAAGTAGGTAAAACAAATTAAAACGTTTTCTTTGCCCTATAGGAAAAAAAAGTTTTCTTCGCCCTATTTTTTTATTTATTTTTTTAAACCTACTGTAGAGGGCCTAAACTTAACCAGTTGGAAACCAAGCGTACAGTAATAAAATTAGCAATCAATCAATCAATCAACTCAATAGGCCATGCTCACTTAGAACAGGCAGCACTCCGCTGCTTCTACAGTCTCTCCCCCGCGTTGCAGACATGAGTGTGTTTGTGTGTGTGTGTGTGTGTGTGTGTGTGTGTGTGTGTGTGTGTGTGTGTGTGTGTGTGTGTGTGTGTGTGTGTGTGTGTGTGTGTGTGTGTTTGTGTGTGTGTGTGTGTGTGTGTGTGTGTGTGTGTTTAGTTGTTATGACGCTATCAACATATCCATTTGTTAAAGATTATTGTCCGCCATCTTGTTTTTGCCGACGGAGTGATCCTGGCGGAGTGATGTGATTCGGTTGTGGGCGGGTCCTGGGACCAGGAGCATAGAATGGTCCCTATACATACGTGTAAATGGACTGTTTCAGCCAATCAGAATCGAGAAATTTGCATGCCGTTGTATAATTAAGACAAACAGCATAACCAATGTTAGCACGCAATTAAATCACCCACAGTAATTCAAGACACATGGCATAACATATACTGGATCACAAGTCAAGCTCAAGATCAAGATCATATAGTCAAACTAGAGAATCACAGCAGACACAGCTACTGGACACTAGCTATAGATCCCTGCTGAGATGACCCACTACTAACTACATACAGATCCTATACTAGAGAATCACAGTAGACACTGCTACCGGACACTAGCTACAGGCCTCTGCTGAGATGAACCACTACTAAATGCATACAGATCCTATACTAGAGAATCACAGCAGACACTGCTACCGGACACCAGCTACAGGCCTCTGCTGAGATGAACCACCCACAAGACCAACCTTGTGGAGTCATATATATATATATATATATATATATATATATATATATATATATATATATATATATATATATATATATATATATATATATATATTAGGGATGTCCGATATTATCGGCCGACCGATATTATCGGCCAATATCGGCAATAAAATGTGATATCGGAAAATATCGGTATCGGTTTAAAAACAAAAAAAAACAATAACAATATTTGTTATATATATATCCAGTGAAATTATTAGTTACCTGAAATTATTCAGTTTTTTGGACGGGGAAACCCTGCATATATCGGTATCGGTTGATATCGGTATCGGAAATTAAGAGTTGGACAATATCGGAATATCGGTATCGGTAAAAAAGCCAATATCGAGCATCCCTAATATATATATATATATATATATATATATATACATAGACATTTATCGCAAAATACTGGAACCAATGCTCTTCAGTAACACAAACAAAGTGAGGCAAAACCTCTTGTGTTACACTCAAGCAACATTCAACAAACAAATTAAAACAGGTGCTCCTTATAATCTGATATGACCACAAATAGCTTCTAACATCTACACTGCAGTCAATGACGGACTGCTAGGCCCACCACATGTCTAATCTAAATACTTACATCAGGTCCTAACACACTAATTATATTTTCTGGCTGTGGTAACATTGACTGGGTATTTCATAATCCATATGTCTATAATTAGAAAAACCATGTGCAAAACACTGGGGTGCTCTAAGGCAGGGGTTCCCAACCTTTTTTCCCCCAGGGACCCCCAAACATCTCTGATGAAATTCCTGGACCCCCCTCCTAATAAAATACCATAAAATACCTTTTTTTTTGTCATTTTAATACTTTTTTTTGTCATTTTAATAACAAACTGCTTATACACAGGCATATGCATCATAATTAGACCCACTATGCTTCTTTGACTTGTGCCTTCAATCAACAAATCTCATCTTGCACCATATGTATTTCTAAATGTTGGCCAATATTCAAATCCTGTATTCATCCTCTCAAATCAGGCCCTAATGGTGAACAGTTTGCATTTATGTTGAATGAAGTAAGAATCCACTGCAGTAAAAATATCCTCACCTCAAGTGGTGGTAGTAAGGTTGACTGACATGAGAATGTCCTGCTTCAGATCCTCATTTTCGATATACTGCACATAAACGATGAGCACAGCCTCGTCTGCGACAGTTGTAGTTTCATCAAGTTGTATGGCAAATGGACCCTTTCTAAGCTTTTCTGACAGCTGCTGCTCGCAATCACTTGACATCTTATCAATTCGGTCTTTCACTACATTGTTCGAGAGTGGTACTGATTTTAGTTTATCCGCCACCTGTGGGCCGCACAGTTTCTAAACCATTTTGATGCAGGCTGGTTTGATGAGCTGCTCGCCAATATTGTGCGGTTTCTTTGCTTTTGCAATTAAAAGCGAACACTCAAAAGAGGCTTCTGTAGCCTTCTGTAAATCACTGCCACCCCTGCTCCACACTACTCTAACATCAACGGGCTTGTTCGCCTTGAGAGACTGTTCTTTCCTCCGAAAAAAGTCTGGATCCTTCCCAACGGTTTCTGGGTGCTTAGATGCCTGATGTCTCTTCAGCTTGCTGGGCTTCAGGCTCGAGTTTGCCAACTTTTCTCCACAAATCACACACTCAGGTCGTTTGTCTGGTCCCTCAGTGAAGCCCATGGTGATGAAATTTTCGCGATTGCTGTAGGTCCTAACTTTTTTTGCAGATGAGCTGCCGTCATCTCCTTTTCGTTTGTCACACATTTTCGCCTCTGGCGGCTGACTGCAGACGAGCCGAGAAAGTTAACTAGCGTGCTAGGCTAGCTACGGAAAGTGATACAGTCAACTGATTCGCGTTTTAGCGGCTACCCGGTAGCCTACTGTTAACGTTCAAAAATCATGTCTAGATGTTTATTTATTTATCTTTATTTTTTATTGTAGTGGAGAGACTATTCATGCTTCTGATGATACAAATATGCTAATTAAATATTTCTCTGAAAAAATAAAAATACAAAAAAAGGACCTCAAATCATCTGTGGTCTGGCGGAACCCCTTCGCCCCCTGGCGGACCCCCAAGGGGTCCGCGGACCCCAGGTTGGGAATCACTGCTCTAAGGAACTGTTTTGAGCCCAGATGAAACCCCCATGGTTGTTGAAACTGTATTTAGACAGCCATTCTCAACCCCCACTCAAGCAAATGTGGTCAACCACTAGAAACAAAGGAACTCGAAAGTCACACCCCACAGATGGAACGGTCACTCACCCTACTAAAGAGATCAGATTTCAGAGACCAGATAACCAGCTCTGATAAAATGTTAAGACTGTATGTAAATATAAGTCACACCCAGCGCCTAACAGAATACAGGCAGAGAAACACAGACCTAACTTGCTTTTGCTAAGAGTTCATGGAAACTAATTTATAAACAAGATTATATTAATTAAACCACATTAGATAAAAGGTATTTGAATATCATTCAGAATGTCAAACTAATTATGAAGATAATAGTGTCATTTCACTCTTGTTGTAAACCATATATAGAAAATAAGTCTCAATTACAAAGGTTCAGTCTGGAAAAATACAAGTATCAAGTTATTCTTTATCACTGTTTGATATCAAAATGTAAGCCAAGAGTAAAACTGTGATAATATTAGAAGTGTGTAAATTTATATACACGGGAGATACATCTTGTAAATGTTTATTGGGACATGCCTCTGTGAAGAAAAGGCCACAGCCCGACGGGGGCCATGGACCCCCGCTGTTGACATACTGGAAGAAGACACCGACAAGGAAATCAGGGGGGGGGGGGGCGGACCGCCTCCCAGAAAACCAACCTGATTGGACCAAAACGTATTATTAGACTGTTGTTATTGGTTGAAATTAGAGTATTTAAGAGCGAGCGCGGTGTTTGAGAGACAGGCCAGAAACCCGACAGGGGGGTACTGCGTCCTCTCTCCACCACTTCCACAGACTGCCCTCTTGCCGCGACGTGAGTAAAACTGTATGGAGTAATCACTGTTTGTGATATATAGAGTAAAGATGCCTATCTTAGACCAGGTTTAATCATGTGGTGGCAAAAGTAGTAGTCTATTCCATTAATAAACATGACTAAATTTATGTGCAGACTTGTTTTGATGTGAAGAGCCACCATGAATGGGCTATGATTATGTAAACCTCAATCTTTTGTACAAGCATGTTTGATGTAAAATGATGAATAATCCCTGTATGTAAGTAACCTGCTTATCCACCTTTTGGGCCCCGCGGCAATAAATCATCTGAATTTTAATTAGAACTTTGTTGTCTGACTGCACAATTATTCCTCTCTGGCTAAGAGTCACAAAGGAGACCATTCTATCACTCTGTCCTTCTTCCCTCTAGTTAGCAACGTGTATGCACTGTAAATAACCCAATGTATTGACTTAGAATATACGACATGGCCCCCTAACCTACCTATACTGAAAGCGAATGCAATGTAGACCTAGCTTTCTTCAACCACACCTGCTACCAGCCAAAGATCATATCGACCATACACCTGTCAAGTATATGGTACTAATCCTTTCAATGACCGCCCCAGGGTTAAGTGGTACACAGGAAGCTAACAACAGCCCGAAAACAATGAAATTACCTACTTGTGGTGTCCACTAAACGAAATACTTTGACAGCATACAAGTAGTCAAATCAAATTATAAATTAAGAGCATACTCACCTGTTTGAAAACCGGCTCAAGCACATGTTACTAGCACATGGAGAAAAAACAACAAATTGAAGCTCCCATGTTAACAGCACATGGGGGAAAAAACACTGAAGCTCCCATGTAAACAGCACATGGAAAGCTGGACTAAAGCCCCCCACATCAGCCGTACGTGAAAGACCGGATCCAAGCCTCCATGTTAACCGTACATGAAAGACCGGACTCGAGCCCCCATGTTAACTGTACAGGGAAGACCGGACTGGAGCCCCCATGTTATGTTCAAGCCTACAATATGGCTCGTCTAGACCCTGAACGCAAAGTGGTGGACACAGGACAAGACAGGAGTTATCAAAAACAACAATATTTATTTGGACAGCTAATTTAATGAACAAAAAAGATGGGGAGCTCAGGACATGAATAAAGAAAAGGTCAAAAGTTTAAGTAGCATGATTACATCCATAAATGTGCACATATCGAATGGGGAAGTGCCTCATTTGCATATATAAACATAAAATTCAGAAAACTTGCAATATATTTTTTCTTAGTTTATATGTACATAACAAACTGGGAAAGTTTCATAGTGATATCTATTCAAATATTTTTTTAGGGGGTACAGTAATCGGTTGTGTTGTTTGTTACTACACTGTTACTACTACTACATCATTATTATTATGTTATTCAGTTATCAGGCATGTGTTTAGGTTGTCTATTACTAATGGTTTGATTGGGTGTTGTGTTTGTAAATAGCGGTTTCAAAAAAAAGATGTATGGCATTTTACAATACAGAACTTTGAAGGTGTTTTCCCAAAGGGTAGACATGTACCATTTCTCTAGCATCTACACACACCAAACTTTACACCTTTATTCATATATATAGCCTGCTTCTTTGTGCCAACGGGTTTGTTGATATGTCATACATAGCATGATTTACAGACAATACAAAACTTTAAAGGCGTTTTTCTCAAAACAAGATTTTATGAGTTTATATTACACATAAAACAAAAAATCTCAATTTCTCTAGTACCTCCACAGTCCACACACAAAACGGGCCACGTTTCCTCCTATCCATATACCACAACTTTTTGCTAGAGGATTTTTTGATATATCACTCATCCAG
Source organism: Notolepis coatsorum (assembly GCF_963971535.1). Taxonomy (NCBI): domain Eukaryota; kingdom Metazoa; phylum Chordata; class Actinopteri; order Aulopiformes; family Paralepididae; genus Notolepis; species Notolepis coatsorum. Next base: position 136,429,266 of record NC_140165.1, on the reverse strand, counting down.
ATTTTTAGAACATTTTATACAAACAATTTTTACAAAAAATTAAAAGATTTATGACTAGGGGGTCATAAAAGGTCAGGAATTCCTGTTCGGGTGGCATATCAAAAAAAAAATCTAAATTTTGTTTGGGGTAAGATGCAAAAAGGGGCCATTTTGAATAGAGCACGCCCCTTTTTGGGTAATAAAATTATCCGACAATTTTTCTTTTATAATTTCTTTTTCTTTTTTTGACTATTCTAAACAATTAAGATGTTTGCAAAGGATTTCATCTTTTATTATTTTTTTTCCCTATCTAGGTGGGTGGTCTCCCCTTAAATAAACAACACACTGTAGCACCCACTTTATCACACTTTACACTTTACACTTTATATTTATGTTATTGGTAAGGGAATTGCACATCTCTCATTCCTTATTCCTTATTGCACCTCACCACCACAACGGTGGCACCACAAGCTAAGCTATACCTCACAATTTTTTTACCAGATGTACATACTGTATAGAGGTATACTGAACAATTGTTGTTTACACTTGTGTTTACTTGACTTCTTGATTTTCTATTTTTTACTTATTATACTTATTTATTCTATCTTATTATTATCTAGCACACTCTCAGGAGCGAAACAGAAAGAAACATTTCATGCAAAGTATTCTGTATTTCTGTATGACAAATAATAAAGAAACTTGAAACTTGAACTTGAACTTGTAGGGTGTGGTGCCTCATCACCACACCTATCTCTCCATGTTCAATGAGTCACGCACCGATATTTTAAATACTGTAGCACCTTTTAAAACTAAACACATAAAACCCCTCCCCACACCCTGGCTAAATGAATCCACGCGTACTCTCAGATGTGCATGTAGACGTGCCGAGAGGAAGTGGAGGAAGGACAGGTTACATGTATCCCTCCAAATCCTACACAGCGCTCTGTCCATCTACCAAACGGCTGTCAAAACTGCAAAAACAGCTTACATTTCCAACTTAGTCATAGCAAATTCAAACAAACCCCAGGCCCTGTTCAAAGTCCTAAACTCCCTCACCAACCCCTGTGCCACCCCCTCTATTGTACCTTCATTAGCTCTATGCGAAGGCTTCCAACACTTCTTCATCAGCAAAGTCTCTGCCCTTAGATCTCTCTCCCCCTTGTCCCCCTTGTCCCCCCTACCCCCCCTCCTCCCCCCCCCCCCCCACCCACTGCCTGCTGTTTTTGACCAGTTTGCCCCGGTCTCCCTCTCCTCCCTTTCCGATGCCATTAAACACCTGCGACCAACAAATTGCCCCTCAGACGCACTCCCCTCACGCATTCTAAAGGAAGTACCTGACCCTGTCCTCCTCACATACCACTACTAAACGCTTGCCTCAGCACTGGATGTGTCCCGGCTGCCTTCAAGCATGCTGTGGTCCAGCCCCGGATAAAGAAGCCCAACCTCGATCCCTCTGTCTTCGCCAATTTTAGACCCATCTCACAACTACCATTTTTATCAAAAATCCTGGAGCGCATAGTCTACATACAGCTACAATCATTCCTTGAACACAACAACATCCATGACAAATTCCAATCTGGCTTTAAACCACGACACAGCACTGAAACGGCTCTCCTCCGTGTCTTAAACGACCTGATTACAGCTGCTGATGCAGGAAACTCATCCCTACTATTACTCCTTGACTTCTCAGCCGCCTTTGACACGGTAGACCACCACATCCTTATAGCTCGCCTCGAGCATTACGTAGGCCTTAGGGGCCCCGTCTTAGACTGGTTCCGGTCCTACCTGAGTAATAGGACCTTCTCTGTCCAACTCGGTGATCTCACTTCCTCTGTGGCCCCCCTCACCTGCGGGGTGCCCCAGGGCTCGATATTGGGTCCCACTCTCTTCCTCCTATACATACTCCCCCTAGGCCAGATCTTGGCAAAACACAATATCTCATTTCACTGCTTCGCCGATGACATGCAGGTTTACCTCCCCTTAAAGCCCACCCAAGGGAAGACATCAATAGAACCACTTCTTGACTGCCTGGCAGAAATCAAGTGCTGGATGTCCGAAAACTCCCTGACATTGAACGAAGGGAAAACCGAGGTCATTGTTTTTAATAGTGCCCCCCCGCCCCCCCTCATTGACGCACTTGGTCCCCTGGGCCCAAACCTCTCCACCTCTGTCAGGAACCTCAGGGTCATCTTCGACAGTAATTTTAAATTCGATAGACAGGTCAGCGCCGTAGTGAAAAACAGCTTTTACCACCTTAGACTCCTGGCGAAGACAAAGGCATACCTCTCCCAAAGTAACCTGGAGACGGTGATACATGCCTTTGTCACCACCCGCCTCGACTACTGCAATGCTCTGTACACGGGCATCGACAAGTCCCTCCTCCGCCGCCTACAACTGGTGCAGAACGCAGCCGCGCGCCTCCTCACCAAAACAAGAAAACACGAACACATCAGCCCAGTTTTGGCCTCGCTCCACTGGCTGCCTATTAGCTTCAGGATCGATTTTAAATTAGCACTAAATGTTTTTAAATCATTAAATGGCACGGCTCCCTCCTATCTGTCCGAGCTCCTGCACCGCCACACCCCCCACGATCCCTCAGATCAGCTGACCAGATGCTATTGGTGGTACCCAGAACCAGGCTCAAGACTAGGGGAGACAGAGCTTTCTCCACCGCAGCGCCTAGACTGTGGAACAGCCTCCCCCTCAGCGTACGGACTGCCCAGACCGTACAGGCTTTTAAATCACTCTTGAAAACCTACCTGTTCTCCTTGGCCTTCCCCCCTACTTAACCACCACTAGACCCCTGGCCCCTCTATCCTCTTTGTTTTACTGTGTCCTACCAGTTTTATTACTTTCATTGCTTTATTATGTTTTTAATCCTATATCTTGCACCATATTGTTTTGTTTTTGTTGCTTTCATTGCTTTGCTATGTAACTTGCTTGTGAAGCACTTTGGTGTCAGCTGCCGCTGCCTGGAAATGTGCTATACAAATAAAACTGACTTGACTTGACTTGACTGTGATAAATTAGAAAAGCGGCCATTTTAGTGACAAGCAAAAACAACAGAAGAGTGTGTCAATCAAACCACCCATTAGTGACAACACACTACTACCACAATGTGAATATGCACCACAGACAGTAAGTATCCCTCCACCATGTGAAAGTAATATGTAACAAGGTGCAAGCATAGTCGTAGTACCATTGAATGAGTGCTCCTGTTAGAGTCTTCAGGGTATTATTGCTTACCAGAGAGGAGATCCGGTACAAGAATTTTGTTCATTGGTTGACTTTTTTGATTACATTGGTTGCCATTTTGTCACAGGAAAGATTTGCCTCTTACCACGTTTCTTTATTAGTTGTCATACAGAAGTACAGAATACTTTTATACAAAATGCTTCTTTCTGTTACGCTCCAGACTATAAAATAAAATAAAATAAGTATAGCAAGTATAAAATAGAAGTCACGTACGTAGGCACAAGTGTTCAGTATGTATGTGTACATATACAATGTTCAATGCAGAGTAGAAGTAACTGAGTTACCATACAAATACTATACAATATACTAATATACAATATACTATATAGTGCAAAGCAGAAATGGGATGAGGTACAATTTAGGTACAATTTACAGTAAGGTGTAATGAGGTATGGGTTGTAGTGCAAATTCTTTACCAATAAATATAAAGTGTGTTTAGGTGTTCTAAAGTGTGTAAAGTGGGTGCTGCAGTGAGTTGTTTGTTTAAAGTGAGTGTGTGCGTGTGGATGTGTGTGCTGTGAGTGCATTTGATGGTTGTTACATAGTGTTATTGTTCGTTGAGCATCCTGATGGCCTGGGGATAGAAGCTTCTTCTGAGTCTTTCTGTGCTTGCCATGAGACTCCGGTATCGCTTGCCTGACCGCAGCAGTTCAAAGAGGCAGTTGTTTGGGTGGCTGGAGTATTTGATAATTCTCTTAGCCTTACCCATGCACCGCTTGTTGTAAATGTTCTGGAGAGTGGGAAGCCCCCCTCCAATTGTACTTTCGGCTGAACGGGCCACTCTCTGTAGTCTGCTACGGTCTTGTGCGGTCTCTCTAGGTCGTCCTCGGACGGGCCCTCCATCGGTGCTTCCAGTCATCCCGATCCTCCATGCATCTGGCTAGCTCGCCGGTGCATTCTGTTCCCGCATCTCTCCTGAGTACGTCCACGTAGGTTAATGTGGGACGTCCTCGTGATCGATGCCCTGTGTTGGTTCCCACAGCACAAGTTTGCTGGTTGGCATCTCATGATGTCTCTGGCAGTGACCTGCCAGCCTCATTCTCCTGACTGCCACTTTCTCGCTCACCCTTAGCACCCCCCCATACAAGTTTGCATTAGTGACATGCTCAGCCGTGTTGATGTTGAGCACCACACGCATCATTCTGGTGTAGCACCCATCCAAGGACTTCTGCAGGGTGGGCTTCAAGGTCCAGCATTCAATAGCGGTGCTATTCCCAAACCAGGAGGTGATATTGCCAGTCAGGATGCTCTCTATTGTACATGAGTAGAAGTTCTTAAGGATCTTCTGACTGACTTGGAACTTCCTTAGGCGCCTGAGGAAGTAGAGGCGTTGTCGTGCCTTCTTCACAACACTGTCAATGTGTGTGGTCCATGTCAAGTCCTCGGATATGTGGACTCCGAGGTACTTAAAACTGTTCACTCTCTCAACCGGTGCCCCGTCGATGCTGAGGGGGCTGTAGTCCCTGACCCCTGACCTCCTAAAGTCCACAATCATCTCGTTTGTTTTGCTGTCGTTCAGGGAGAGGCTGTTCTTTTGACACCATCCCGCTAGGACCTTGACCTCTTCCAGGTAGGCCCTCTCGTCGTTTGCAGAGATCAGGCCCACCACTACTGTGTCGTCAGCAAATTTGATGATTGTGTTGTTGTTCCGCTGTGCCACACAGTCATGTGTGTACAGGGAGTAGAGGAGGGGACTCAGAACACAGCCCTGGGGGGCCCCTATGTTGAGAGTGATGGATGAGGAGGTGCAGTTGCCTGCTCTCACCACCTGGGGTCTGCCCGTCAGGAAGTCCAAGACCCACTGGCAGAGGTCATAGTTCAAGCCCAGGTCCCTGAGCTTGGCTATGAGTTTGGAGGGGACTATGGTATTGAATGCTGAGCTGTAGTCGATGAACAGCATTCTCACATAGTTCCCCTGCTTCTTGTCTAGGTGTGATGCTGCTGTGTGCAGCACATGGGCTATGGCGTCCTCCGTGGACCTGTTGGGGCGGTATGCAAATTGCAGGGGGTCCAGGTTGATGGGGAGGGAGGAGCAGATGTAGCCCTTCACTAGCTTCTCAAAGCACTTCATGGCTATGGAGGTGAGAGCTACAGGGTGGTAGTCGTTGAGGCAAGCAGGTATGGATTTTTTGGGTACAGGGATAATAGTGGACTTCTTCAGACAGGTGGGGATGACAACCTGTTCCAAGGACAGGTTAAATATGTCAGTGAATTGGTCGGCACAGACTTTTAGGACTCGGCCGGGGATGCCGTCCGGTCCTGCTGCCTTCCTGATATTCACTTTCTTAAAGGTCCTCCTCACCTCATGTTCTGTTACCCTGAACACTGAGTCTCCATCAGCAGACCCCCCCCCCCCTCCATTGCAGTGGCTTGTAGGCTGGTGTTGTTATTCCCAGACTCAAACCTCGCATAGAAGGTATTGAGATCATTTGCTAAGTCTAGTAGATAGAGGGGGGTATCATGGACCCCCCGGAAATATACTTCTAACCAGACTTTCTAGAATGGAAAAAAGGTGAAAAAATTATAGGCTGCTATGTTAACAAGTTGTCAGAGTGTCCCATGTATCATTTATATGCAAATTAAGGACGCAATTATCAAAAAATCGCAAAAAAAACTGTTTTATGATTCTCAGCCAATATTGCAGATAACTGTTGCAAATCTGTGCCGTCAATACAAAATAATCACATTTTTACTAATTAATTGAGTAGGAAAGCGGATACTATCATGCACCCCCTGGAAATATATTGTTAACCAGTGTTTCTAGATAGATTTTTTTTTTAGAAAATGATAGGCTATGTTAGAAATCTGTCAGTGTCCCATGTATCATTTATATGAAAATTAATGACGCGATTATAAAAAAATCGCAAAAAAATCTGTTTCATATCTCAGACAATATTGCAGATAACTGAACAAATGAGGTGTCTAGACCCATGTTTTGAGGGTCAAAGATCACAGTAACACTATCCCTATAGTGATCACATGTTTCTATGTAATTTGTCTATGCAAATCTGTGCCGTCAATACAAAATTATCACATTTTTACTAATTAGTTGAGTAGGAAAGCGGATACTATCATGCACCCCCTGGAAATATATTGTTAACCAATGTTTCTAGATTGGAAACAATGTGTAGACAATAGGCTATGTTAAAAATCTGTCAGAGTGTCCCATGTATCATTTATATGCAAATTAATGACGCCATCGTCAAAAAACGAATGTCGCTATTTCAGCCAATATTGCAAATAACTGAACAAGTATGTTGTCTAGACCTATATTTTGAGGGTCAAAAATCATAATAAAACTATTGCCAGAATGATCACCTGTTTGTGGCGAGCTAGTATGCAAATTAGTGTAACCTTTACAAAGAATAAAGCATTTTACCAATAAAGACACATCATATTGTAGATGACTGAACAAAAAAAGATGTGGACTCATGTTTTGAGGGTTAAAGATAGTAATACAATTTCTGAAGTGGTCACATATATCTCTGGCATGCTTATATACAAGAGTGCTGCATTCAATGCCATTTCTTACGTAGGTCTACATGTATGTAATACGGTAAATACGTCCTCTGTTCTGGATATCTTCTTTGTTGACACAACATTCAACTATTTTTTTCTATTTGTATTTTGTGCCCTAAACTACTAATCATCATCATCACTAAAACAATTGTCAAAGTCTATCTCTTCTATCTCCATCTCTTCCTCCGCGTCATCACACTCGTACTCTCCATCCTCCTCATCCATGTTATTTTTTGTTATATATATACTGATGATCCTCCTTTACCAGCATGAACAACCTCTCTATATACTGATGATCCTCCTCTACCATATTAGCATGACCAACCTCTCCATATAGTGATGATCCTCCTCTACCAGCATGACCAACATCTCACATACTGGTGAGGTGACCCTCCTCTACCATGTCAGCATGACAAACATCTATATACTGATGATGCTCCTCTACCATGTCAGCATGACCAACCTCTCTATACTGATGATCCTCCTCTACCATGTCAGCATGACCTACCTCTATATACTGATGATCCTCCTCTACCATGTCAGCATAACAAACATCTATATACTGATGATGCTCCTCTACCATGTCAGCATGGCCAACCTCTCTATACTGATGATCCTCCTCTACCATGTCAGCATGACCTACCTCTATATACTGATTATCCTCCTCTACCAGCATGACCAACCTCTATATACTGATGATCCTCCTCTACCATGTCAGCATGACCAACCTCTCCATATACTGATGATCCTCCTCTACCAGCATGACCAACCTCTATATACTGGTGATCCTCCTCTACCAGCATGACCAACCTCTATATACTGATGATCCTCCTCTACCATGTCAGCATGACCAACCTCTCCATATACTGGTGATCCTCCTCTACCATGTCAGCATGACCAACCTCTACACATACTGGTGATCCTCCTCTACCATGTCAGCATGACCAACCTCTCTATATACTGATGATCCTCCTCTACCAGCATGACCTACCTCTCTATATACTGATGATCCTCCTCTACCAGCATGACCAACCTCTCCATATAATGTCAGGATGACCAACCTCTCCATATACTGATGATCCTCCTCTACCATGTCAGCATGACCAACCTCTCCATATACTGGTGATCCTCCTCTACCATGTCAGCATGACCAACCTCTCCATATACTGGTGATCCTCCTCTACCATGTCAGCATGACCTACCTCTATATACTGATGATCCTCCTCTACCAGCATGACTAACCTCTATATATACTGATTTACCAATGTTGTGGAACATTATGATTATGGAAAAATATATGATTATGGCAAAACTAACTTAAATAATAAATAATCACTATTATGGGTCCATAAAACATTTATTCAGCACTTCTGAATGCATACAGCACATTAATTCCATATTTTCTCTGGCTGCCGCGGCGGACATCTGTGCTCTACTGAGCGCACCTTTCTAGTCCCCAGTTGAATGTGCTCTCTTGACTCTGCACAGTAGACGCGCGACGTGTATGCTCGAGAAAGATTATATTATCAACGACAGACAGCGTCAATGTGAGAAACACTATCCCCCCCCCCCCTCTCGCTCTGAATAATATGCATATTAGATCACTCAGTGATTAACCGCGACGGGCATATAGTAAATAAGGATGTTAAAGACGCATTTATTGGACGCGTTGCGTTGAGTTTACATAGAAACAGCGCGACTCCCGACAGCGCGACATCATCACAACAACACGCGTTAGGTTACAGGTTGTTTCTGTTTCAGTATTATATTTTCGGTGAAAAAACTCTTTCGCCAAAAGCCGAAAGGCCATTTTTTGCCATTTTCGGCCGAAAACTTTCGGTAGCCGAAATTTCGGTGCATCCCTACTGATGATAATAATAATAATAATAATGCAGGACCTGTTGCAGAGGTCTTTATTCGGCATGCAACGACACTCAATGTTTTAGTGGTACACACAGCGGTTAGTTTTTTTAGCACACACACCGGAACACACACGCATGCATTGTCTCTTTAGAATCGCCGATGCGATTCGTCTCTGCGATTAACCCATCCCGTCGTCCTTCCCCCCCAAGGGCAGCCGGGAGCAGACAGGCGTCAACGTGAGCCGCGCCAGGGGACCAATCCAAGTGCTCCTGTCCGTCTTCGTCAAGGACGCCACATCGTTAGCGATCTGTTGTTGTGCATGTTTTTCCATTGGGTTTATCTTATCGGGGGGGAAACCCTTGCGAGCACGGGGAGAACATGCAAACTCCTCCTCTACCAGCATGACCAACCTCTCCATATACTGATGATCCTCCTCTACCATGTCAGCATGACCAACCTCTATATACTGATAATCCTCCTCTACCATGTCAGCATGAACAACCTCTATATACTGATGATCCTCATCTACCATGTCAGCATGACCAACCTCTCCAGATACCTTGATGATCCTCATCTACCAGCATGACCAACCTCTATATACTGATGATCCTCATCTACCATGTCAGCATGACTAACATCTCCAGATACCTTGATGAACCTCCTCTACCAGCATGACAAACCTCTATATACTGATGATCCTCATCTACCATCTACTTGGGGGGGATGCGGACCGAAGGGGGACTTTCGTCTTGTCCCCCATTTTCAATTCATGATACAGCACAGCTTGAATACATGCACACCCTGATAAATAGTTTTATTTGGTTCTAACTGGATTTCATCTCTTGTTTTTTATCTCTTCTTTTTCATCTCCTGTTTTACATTTCTTTTTATTCTATGATACATGTTTTTCTCTATTCTATGATTCATTTTCTTTGTGATATATGCCTTCTTATGTTTTATCAGTGTATGTTATCTTGTGTATATGTATGTTGTTGGACACCAGGAAGACTAGCTGCCGCTAAGGCATCAGCTAATGGGGATCCGTTTAAATAAACAAATCCTCATCTACCATGTTAGCATGACCAACCTCTATATACTGATGATCCTCATCTACCATGTCAGCATGACCAACCTTTCCAGATACCTGGACCACGGCACTGGCTCCCCGACCACGACACTGGCACTGCAAGCTAATACATGTGTCCGAACTGGCTGAGTCTCTGGGCTCAGAGTACTGCAGCACTTTTCTGGGATACTATGACTTTTCTGGGGAAAACTGGCAACGGCCTCCACCCTGGCGGGGAGTGAGGTGGCTCCCTGTGGAGCGACGTGGTGTCCGAGGAAGGTGATGGAGGACTGCCCGAACTGGCACTTGGTCGGGTTGACGATGAAGCCGTGTTTACTGAGCCGCTCAAACAGCTGCTGGAGGTGTGTCATGTGCTCCTCTATGGACGTACTGGCTACCAGAATGTTATCCAAGTACACAAACAAAAACGGCATGTCCTGGAGCACAGAGTCCATTTGGCGCTGAAACGTCTGCGCCGCCCCCATGAGCCCCAAAGGCATTCTTAGGAATTCAAAAAGTCCAAAGGGTGTAATGACAGCTGTTTTTGGCACATCCCATGGATGGACCGGCACCTGGTGGTACCCGCGCACCAGGTCCACCTTGGAGAAGATGATGGCCCCCGCCAGGTGGGTAGAGAAGTCCTGTATGTGCGGGACAGGGTACCGGTCGAAGGTTGTGGCATTATTAAGGCGACGGAAATCGCCACAGGGGCGCCAACCCCCGCCAGCCTTTGTAACCATGTGTAATGGAGAAGCCCACGGGCTGTTCGAGTGGTGCACAATGCCAAGTCGCTCCATGGTGGAAAACTCCCCCCTGGCGATTGCCAGCTTGGCTGAGTCGAGGCACCGGGCCCGGGCATAGACTGGGGGGCCCTCGGTGGTAATATGGTGTTCCACACCGTGTTTGGCCACTGCAGGTGAGAACGTGGGTGTGGTGAGGTCAGGGAACCCGGCGAGCAGGCGTTCATACGGGTCCCCCTGGCAAGTGTGTTCAACAGGCAGAGAGCTGCACCCCCCTGCAACCGCCCCCAGTGTGCAGGGGTATGAGGGAAAAGAGAGGGCATCGATCAAGCGACAGTTTTTTAACATCTACCAGCAGGCTGAAGGCACAGAGGAAGTCTGCTCCCAGGAGCGGTGTGGACACCGCAGCCATAACAAAACTCCAGCCGAAATGGCGCCCCCCAAAACACACCTCCACATACCTGGTGCCGTAAGTACGTATGGGTGTACCGTTCGCTGCGTCCATCTGGGGCCCGTGTCTGCCGTCCATGGTGTCCACGCCCTGTGCCGGCAGGATGCTGCATTGCGCGCCCGAGTCCACCAGCAGCTGTCAGCCAGACAAGGAGTCTGTGATGAACAACAGCTTGCAGTCATGGCCGGCACCCACAGCCAGAGCCGGCCCTGGCGTTTCCCTGCCCCCTGAAACTGCATGGCTTGCAACACTGGACCACTGGTCCCCAAACCTGGCATGGTAATAGCAGAGCCCGTCGTCGGGTTGGCATCGGGCTGTCACCGCAGCCGCGGTGTCTGTATAGGCCTCCAGTGGTGGGCCGAGGTGCCCTGGTGGGGCAGCAGCGCATGTACAAACTGCTGCCTGTTGGCCAGGAAAACCCTGTCTGCTTCTGCAGCCAAGCTACGATAGTCCTTGGTGGAGGAGAGGAGGGAACTGGCCAGTGCTGTGCGCACAGGCACTGGAAGCTGCCGCAGGAAAATGTGTGTAAACAGAAAGGAGGGATCAGCTGATCCCAGCACAGCCAGCATCTTCTCCATCAACTCTGATGGTTTGCCGTCGCCAAGGCCGTTGAGGGACAGCAGGCGGTCCGCTTTCTCCGATCTGACAGTTCATAAAGTTTCAGAAGGAATGTCTTTAGCGCATCGTACTTGTCGGCTGCTGGTGGATCCTCCAACAGCATCATCGCCCGTGCCGTCGTTGAAGCATCCAACGCCGCCACCACATGGAAGTATTTAGTTACGTCTTGCGTTATTCCTCTCAGCTGGAATTGAGCTTCGATGTGCTGAAACCACAGCCAGGGATTATGCAGCCAAAAGTCGCGCAACTTGACGGTCGCAGCGTAAATGTTCGCTTGTAGCATATTAGCGTCGTTAGCATTCGGTGCGGGTGCTTGGGGTTCCGCGACGCCATTGCCTTGAGACATAACATTAATGTTGTTAACGTTAAAATATTCTTCACAGGGTCACCAATGTGGCGATAAGAAAGTAGCGAGCCAGAGACGTAGTTCGAGTTGAGGTACTTTACTTATCACTGCACATAGCATTTACAATAACAACCTACTTAACCCGGAACCGGAAGTGGTATTTCCCCTTTCCCCTAAACAGTAAAACCCCCGCTCGTAAAAGCACAAGCCCACCTTGGTGAATGTCTCTTAATATAGGTCACCACACAATATGTAGCCTAACGGTTATGACATCGTCACCTTTAAACTTCAATGCCCCGAGGGAGTTTCGAACCCGGGTCTCCCACGCCGCGGGCAACAGCACAGACCGCTATACCAAGAAGTGAACTCACTGCTTTGTAACGTGTCTATGCGTCTTTTGAGGATGAGAGTGAGTTTAACCCATAGCGCCGCTACTCACCCCAGCCCTTCGTGACTGCGCTTCACGATACCATCCGTTACATATATATATATATTTTTTTTTATAAATATACTCAAACAAAATCCTCAATTTGAATAAAGCGATTAATCTGATTAAAATAGTTCTTTTTTTAATAAATTAAATCAACTTTCTTTAATGAATATAACTCATCAGTTTCGTCAACATAAATAATCCAATAAGGGCATGGTTGGTACGAAACTGATGGTGATGTCTTGATGGAGCGCAGAGTGGCAAGCGGATGCAGATAGGCTACATAATTTATGATAAATGTTTTATTAAAAATTGTATGACGAGTCATACTATAATAGTATAATACTATAATATTAGTGTAGCCTAATCTTTATCTGCAACTGTGAAGAAAAACCCCATTAGTTTAAACAGAATGAATAGACACATACCATTTTTTATTATAATTAAAAAAAGAAAATTATAAAGAATTCAAATGTTGATTTAGAATTCGAATGTCACCATTATGAATGAAGCTTCGAAGCTTCGAACTATTCGGTACAGCCCTACTTTACACTGAAGAACATATTAACACAAACACGCTTTACACTGAAGACAGTAAAACACAATAAACTATTGGCAATGGCAGGGGTAATACATTATGCAACAGTTGCTCGGGAGGTAAAGCAGTCGTCTGGTAATCCGGAGGTTCCAGCTCCTCCCGGACAGCGTGTCGAAGTGTCCTTGAGCAAGACACTTAACCCCTAACTGCTCCCGATGAGCAGGTTGGCACCTTGCATGGTTGCCTCCGCTGTCGGTGTGTGAATGTACGAGTGAATGGGTAACATGTGAGGAACAAATTGTAAAGTGCATTTACCATTTACCATTTACCATTATGCACCAGTAGGCTATAGTACAGTAGAACTACTGTATGGTTAGGTATTGTTTGAAAATGTTCAATACCAATATTGTAGATTGTATTAAATGCAAATACCATAACAGTACTGCTTTCAATATGTGCGTGGTGCAGGTACTACAAATGCTTGCTAGTGAGGAGTTCAATAGCTAAACAGCAATGTGTACTCTGCAAAGCTTTTCTGTTGATTTGTCAATCCTGTCATGTCATGATTGGCTGCGGACACAGCGTTTTTTGACAAGTATTGAAAATTGGAATTGTTTGTCTCAACATTTCTCAATATGAGGTAGCATTGATTTGATTAAATCAATACCTTGATGGTATTGATTTCCAATACCCTGTCCCAAGTAGAACACTATAGCAAAGCATAATAAGCGTATTGGTAAGGACAGAGGCATTATATATACTAGTAGCACAGAGCAGCACCACCTTATCAGTATTAATTAACTCCTGTAAATCACACGTGTCTCTGCGGCTATCGCCAACTCATTAACATTATAGTCAGAAGTACAGTGCTATCAGCCACCAGCATGAACTCACTGGTGGGACTAATAATACAGCAGCACTGGCAAAAAATAGTCTGGTAATATTACGATAACAACTAATAATTCTAGTCAATTCACAGTAATATACAGTACAGTAAGTATTGTATCTAGTAATATTAAAGTTACAGACCCGGGAAGAATAGCTTTTGTCAAGTGCAAAAGCTAATGGGGATCCTAAATAAACATAAACATAAACATAAACAGTAATGTTTTGTGTTTCTACACTAATCCAACCACCAACCAAATTATTACCAATATTACCAATATTACAGTGCAATCATGGTATTGTCTTTTTTTCTCTTTCCACCCTTCTCTCCTCTCCCTTTAACATGCATTCTATACTTTCTCTTTTTCCCTCTATTAATTTCCTCCATCCAACCCCCAAGCCTCCCTCCCTCTCCTCCCCTCTTCTCTCTCCGCCTTTCTTCTGCTTTCCTCTTCTCTCTCCCCTTCTCATCTTCTCTTCTCTCTCCTACTTTCCTCTTCTCTCTCCTCATTTCATCTTCTCTTCTCTCTCCTCCTCTCCTCTTCTCTCTCCTCATTTAATCTTCTCTTCTCTCTCCTCCTTTCCTCTTCTCTCTCCTCCTCTTCGCTTTCCTCATTTCATCTTCTCTTCTCTCTCCTCCTTTCATCTTCTCTCTCCTCGTTTACTCTTCTCTCATCTCCTCTCTCCCCCTCTCAACTTCTCTCCTCTCTCCCCCTCTCATCTTATCTTACCTCTCCCCCTCTCATCTTCTCTCCTATCTCCCCCTCTCGTCTTCTCTCCTCTCTCCCCCTCTCATCTTCTCTTCTCTCTCCCCCTCTCACCTTCTCTCCTCTCCCCCTCTCATCTTCTCTCCTCTATCCCCCTCTCATCTTCTCTCCTCTCTCCCCTTCTTATCTTCTCTCCTCTCTCCCCTCTCATCTTCTCTTACCTCTCCCCCTCTCATCTTCTCTCCTCTATCCCCCTCTCATCTTCTGTCCTCTCTCCCCCTCTCATCTTCTCTCCTCTCTCCCCCTCTCATCTTCTCTTCTCTCTCCCCCTCTCATCTTATCTCCTCTCCCCCTCTCATCTTCTCTCCTCTCTCCCCCTCTCATCTTCTCTTCTTTCTCCCCCTCTCATCTTATCTACTCTCCCCATCTCATCTTCTCTCCTCTCTCCCCTTCTCATATTCTCTCCTCTCTCCCCCTCTCATCTTCTCTTATCTCTCCCCCTCTCATCTTCTCTTACCTCCCCCTCTCATCTTATCTCCTCTCTCCCCCTCTCCTCTTCTCTCCTCTCTCCCCCTCTCATCTTCTCTTATCTCTCCCCCTCTCATATTATCTTCTCTCTCCCCCTCTCATCTTCTCTCCTCTATCCCCCTCTCATCTTCTCTCTCCACCTTTCCTCTTCTTTCTTGTTCTCTCTCATCCTTTCTTCTTCTGTATCCTCCTTTCCTCTTCTCACCATACTTATCCTTTAGACTGTTGTTATTATTTAAATGTATTCAAATCACTGCCTTTAAATCACCACTATATAGACTTAGTCGTTGAAAAGAAGGAAATTGAGAGTGAAAGAAACAAGTGAGAAAGAGAGAGAGAGAGAGAGAGAGAGAGAGAGAGAGAGAGAGAGAGAGAGAGAGAGAGAGAGAGAGAAAACTAGAAAGAGAGACAGACAGAGAGACAGACAGACAGAGGGGGAGAGATATACAATGAAAGAGAAGGGGGAGAGATATAGGCTATATAGAGAGAGAACAGGGAGGGAGGGAGAGAGAGAGGGGGAGAGAGATAGAGTGATATGGCAGATAACAGTAGTGGAGTGTGAAACAGATGCTGCTCAGTGGAGAGTGAGGAGCCAATGGAGCTTGTAGAACGCTTAGAGAGGGCAAGGGCTGAATCAATACACACACACGTGCGTGCGTGTGCACACACACACACACACATGCACATATACGTTCATGCATGTGAGCGAACACACACATTAATCTGCTCGGCTTCTCTCACTCACCCGCTCCCCCGCCCACTCATATAACATAAATACACACACACATACATATACACAGACACACACACACACATGCACGCGCAAACACATGCACACGCTAATCTGCTACACGGGGAGTGTGTGTGTTTGTCTGTGTATGTGCACCAATTGTGTGTGTGTGTGTGTGTGTGTGTGTGTGTGTGTGTGTGTGTGTGTGTGTGTGTGTGTGTGTGTGTGTGTGTGTGTGTGTGTGTGTGTGTGTGTGTGTGTGTGTGTGGTGGATTTGTATGTTAGTGTGTGTGTGTGTGTGTGTGTGTGTGTGTGTGTGTGTGTGTGTGTGTGTGTGTGTGTGTGTGTGTGTGTGTGTGTGTGTGTGTGTGTGTGTGTGTGTGTGTGTGTGTGTGTGTGTGTGTGTGTGTGTGTGTGTGTGTGTGTGTGTGTATACAATCATGCCTGTGTGTGTATTTGTGTCATGTGCGTGGGTGGGTGTGTGTGTGGGCGAGAGAGAGAGAGATAGAGAGTGAAAGATGGAAGGGGGGCAGGGGAGGGCAGAGAAGCGAGTGATAGCGAAAAGAGAGCGATAGAGGTGATGGATGGATCAGGGGAGAGATTGAGGCTGATTATCACTGGGCACTGACAGAGTAAAGGCCCTCTGGGTCTGTCTCCACAGTCCACACACACACACACACACACACACACACACACACACACACACACACACACACACACACACACACACACACACACACACACACACACACACAGACCCTCGTTTTATTATACTTGTGAGGACATTCTTCTGAGAGCCACTCTCACACAGAGACGCACACACACAGATGTGCACATACACACACATTTGATTATAGTTATAGTTCTGAGGACATTATCTGAATGACATTGTTTATTCTTTGGATATGATAACATTTAAATTCTTTACATTCTTAGCTTATGTATACTACATTTATACTTGCATGTATTGACCCTTAACCCTGACCACAGATCCTAACTCTTAACACAAAGAATAACTATTTTCATTATTTTCTATTCTTTAGACCCCACAAGTTAGTAAACACACACACATACACACATGCCCGCACGTGGAGATGGGTTTAGCGGAGCATGATGTGGTTAACCCTGCTCCCCACCCCCATCTCCTCAGGCCTTCTCTCCCTCCCTTTCCTTCTCTCCCCTCCCCACCCCTCCTCCCATTACCCTTCTCCTGATACCCTCCCTCTCACTCCCCTCTTGTTCATCACACAACTCCTCTCTTGCTCTCCTTTGACTACCATCATCATGTCCTTCTTCTGTCACTCTCTCATCCCCAGTCTCATCCTCCTCTTCCCCTCATCCCACTCTTTTATTTATCACTCCTCTCCACCTGTTCTCCACCTCCTACCCATCCTTCCTCCTATACCGCCTTTTTTTTCTTGTCTCCTTTTCTTCCCCCGCCTCGCCTCTCATCGTTGTGAGCAGAAAGGTTCAGCCGGTCATCATTCTCCACTGTGATCGAAAGGTATTGGTCAGTGGGGGAGGATTCGACCAGCAGGTGAAGTAGCTGGTCAGACAGGCAGGCAGAGATTCGCTCAGAGACTTGGGTATCTGAAGGAGGGAAGGAGAGGAAGAGTTGAGTGTCATCAGCATAGCAGAAGGCATGAGACGTGATAATGTTACTCAGAGACTCGGTGTATGTCACAACTTCAGTCAGTCTTTAACCCTTTCACTGCCACACGACAGCCGGTTAACCCTTTCACTGTGACAATACAGAAGGTTAGCCCTTTACTATCACACAACCGACGGCGATGCTCCATCATTAGCATCATTAGCTCCGCGGATGCGGAGCTAATGATGCTAATGATGGAGCATCGCCGTTGGTTGTGTGATAGTAAAGGGCTAACCTTCTGTCGTGTGGCAGTGAAAGGGTTAATATGTGCTCTAATATTTTCTGATATTAACTCTCCTGTCATTTCAGACCTGGACACTCCCTCCTGCCCTGCATCACCTGCTGATCACATTCACCTGGCCTGCTACACTCACACACACACACCTGCCCCTCATTAGCTAATCAGCCCCTTCAGTATTTAGACCTGTTCATTTCCCTTGCTCCCTGCCAGATTACCTAAGTCACCTAGCTATCCAGCATTCTGCTATTTGATTCATCCTGCCTGTTTCTGCTTTGACAATCCCTGTTGGATTTCTCCTCCTGCCTGCTCCCTTATTTTTTTTTTTTTTGCCACATGGACTGATATATTCTGGTATTGACCTCTGCTTATCCAGTAAACAGTTTTTGCCTGCCACATCTGAACTGTCACTGTGTCGTTGCTGTTGGGTTCTTGTCTGCCATACTGTGGGCCGTTACAGTGTAGAGAGAGAAGAGGAGGGGTCCAAGGACCAAGTCCTGGGAGACTCCCATCTGTAGGGGGCGACAGGGTGCCTTTCTATGATACTTGGTAGGAGCAGTTGTCGAGGTAGGATGACAGCCATGCCAGCGCAGAGCCTACAACTCCCAACGTATGCCATTCTATATCTCTGAATGATTTTTATTTTCTCAGATGCCTCTGGAATTGCAATATGTTAAGAGCAAACCCAATTTTGAAAATATGGTCTAATATTAGGAAAGCTTAGCTTCTCTCTCCATGCTGCAGACCCACAGAGCTTATCTCTTCATGCTGCAGACCCACAGAGCCTCTCTCTCCATGCTGCAGACCCACAGAGATTATCTCTTCATGCTACAGACCCACAGAGCTTCTCTCTCCATGCTGCAGCCCCACAGAGCTTCTCTCTCCATGCTGCAGACCCACAGAGCTTCTCTCTCCATGCTGCAGCCCCACAGAGCTTCTCTCTCCATGCTGCAGCCCCACAGAGCTTCTCTCTTCATGCTGCAGACCCACAGAGCTTCTCTCTCCATGCTGCAGACCCACAGAGATTATCTCTTCATGCTACAGACCCACAGAGCTTCTCTCTCCATGCTGCAGCCCCACAGAGCTTCTCTCTCCATGCTGCAGACCCACAGAGATGATCTCTCCATGCTGCAGACCCACAGAGCTTCTCTCTCCATGCTGCAGACCCACAGAGAGTATCTCTCCATGCTACAGACCCACATAGCCTTCAGTGAATTCCTAAAAGCAAACCATTCAGCGCTACACTGTAGTGCAAAAACACTTAAATAAATACCAACGTTCTTGAGTTCTCAAGACCTCTATCACCTCTAGATTATTTCGTAAAAGAAAAACTGCACCAATTTGAATCCATATGGGGTAAATGAAACACAGAGGTAAACATTGGAATCCTTCTCCATGGAGCCCTGTGCAGTCCAAGTGCCCCTTTAGTTTCCATCCACCTTGAGCCTCGAATCGCTGCTCTTCTCTGGATTCTGCCTACGTTCTGTCTGACAATGTGTTGTGTTTATGTTTAGGTTGATTATCTTGGGAGTAACAGTTGCCTCACAATAATTACACAAAAATTATTCTGGGGGGGAGAAAAAAAGGCAGTGTTCTTTTAGAGCGAGACAAAAGGACAGAGGAGGAGGATTATGGAAATCAGGTTGTGATCTGCGGTGCGGTAATCCTCGCCCCAGTGTGCAATGCCATAAAAAATGTCAGTGAGATTAACCGACAGATTAGCCACGTAGCCGTGCACGTATTTAACCGATTAAAACCCTCGAAAATCCGCACCCTAGGGAGGCTTCGCACCGTTTAAGGTCTATATCCGCTGGCGACTATTTCCACGGGTTTAATTATGGAATGGTTAGTGTGTGTGTGCGTGTTGTCAAGGACATCAGCAGGTTAGGGCCAAAGAATTGAGATGAAAGATTAGTAGGACTCTGAGAGACAAAGAGGTTTTAATTTCTCCTCGTAGCTTGATTGGAACATTTCTGAACCTCCTGATATCCTCTCGACAATTTTCTGTCACGTTTTGGAGTATGAGAGGGAGAGAGAAAGAGGGGGGAGGGATAGAGAGAGCTAGAGAGAGAGAGAGAGAGAGAGAGAAGGGGGAAGGAGGAAGGAAGAGAGATACATTGTGTGTGTGTGTGTGTGTGTGTGTGTGTGTGTGTGTGTGTGTGTGTGTGTGTGTGTGTGTGTGTGTGTGTGTGTGTGTGTGTGTGTGTGTGTGTGTGTGTGTGTGTGTGTGTGTGTGTGTGTGTGTGTGCGTGCGTGCGTGCGTGCGTGCGTGCGTGCGTGCGTGCGTGCGTGCGTGCGTGCGTGCGTGCGTGCGTGCGTGCGTGCGTGCGTGCGTGCGTGTGTGTGTGTGTGTGCGTGCGTGTGCATGTGCATGTGCATGTTTGTCTGTGTTTACTTGCTCAACCACACTTGTGTGCGTGCACACTTGGATTGCACGTGGGGTGAAATCAGACACGTACTGATATAGGTAATCCATGTATCTGATCAGCAGTCTCCGTGTTCATCGTCTTCGACTGCAGGATCAATAGATAATGAGCAACGAGTCCTTGGGACAACGCGTCACCGCGGGGAGTTCTCTGTGTTCGGTTACTGCTCATCAATTCCGCAATCGACTCCGCGTGAGATGGATGGGTCAGTGAGTGTGACAATAAACTGCGCTTGAGAACTCACATTGACGAGAGTAAAGATTTGGAATTCTCCTGAGAATAGGATAAACACTGTGAAAATGAGATGAGGATTTAGAGATCAAAAATATATATTTACTGTGTAAATGCTCTAGGGTGATTTAAAGGGGAATAGTCTGATAGAGGGGGGTATCATACCCCCGGAAATATACATCTAACCAGACTTTCTAGAATGGAAAAAAGGTGAAAACAATTATAGGCTATGTTAACAAGTTGTCAGAGTGTCCCATGTATCATTTATATGCAAATTAAGGACGCAATTATCAAAAAAAAATCTGTTTCATATATCTCAGCCAATATTGCAGATAACTGAACAAATAAGGTGTCTAGACCCATGTTTTGAGGGTCAACTATCACAATAACACTATCCCTAGAGTGCTCACATGTTTCTATGTAATTTTGCCCATGCAAATCTGTGCCGTCAATACAAAATAATCACATTTTTACTAATTAGTTGAGTAGGAAAGCGGATACTATCATGCACCCCCTGGAAATATATTGTTAACCAGTGTTTCTAGATAGGGACAATTTTGTAGAAAATGATAGGCTATGTTAAAAACCTGTCAGAGTGTCCCATGTATCATTTATATGCAAATTAATGACGCCATCATCGAAAAATGTATGTCGCTATTTCAGCCAATATTGCAAATAACTGAACAAGTAGGTTGTCTAGACCCATATTTTGAGGGTCAAAAATCATAATAAAACTATTCCCAAAATGATCACCTGTTTGTGGCGAGCTAGTATGCAAATTAGTGTAACATTTACAAAGAATAAAGCATTATTACCAATAAAGACACATTATGTTGTAGATGACTGAACAAAAAAAGATGTGGACTCACAAGATGTGGTAATACAATTTCTGAAGTGGTCACATATATCTCTGGCATGCTTATATACAAGAGTGCTGCTTTCACTGCCATTTCTTACGTAGGTCTACATGTATGTAATACAGTAAATACGTCCTCTGTTCTGGATATCTTCTTTGTTGACACAACATTCAAGTCTTTTTTTCTATTTGTATTTTGTGCCCTAAACTACTAATCATCATCATCACTAAATCAATTGTCAAAGTCTAACTCTTCGATCTCCATCTCTTCCTCCGCCTCATCACACTCGTACTCTCCATCCTCCTCATCCATGTTATTTTTTGCATAATCTGCCTCCTTATCAAGAGCTTCTTGCTCGTTTTACTCCACTTTCTGGGCCAGTACCTCAACAAGAGAAGATGGAGGATAGGTCCAACCGTCCAGACAGGTTCTAACACCTCATCCATTGTTTTTCCCAGTCCATACTTTGATCATAGGCTTCGGGCCTCTTGAATATTGGCTGTTCTGCTCTTTTGTAGCAGGCGACTCTGAAGTTGGCTCGCTGTACATGTGGGATGAGACAGACCTTGGGAGGAGGCAGGCGTTCAAGGTCTACTTTGGAGTTTGCATCCAGGACTTTATCAGCACCCATCATTTTTTGCAGCATCTTGGCTCACACAGCATCAACTGACTTCATCCGACCATGGCCATCCATAATGCATGTGAAGGACTCCATCTCCTGTTGGAGCTCATCTGTTACCAGCGACAATGCGCCAAGCTGACTAAAAACCTTCTGGAATCTAGGGTTCTTCTGCAGCTTATTCAACGGATTCACCTGTCTCTTTCCTTTTAAAACGCTGGCACAGTCATCCCCAGAAAAATCATAGTATCGCAGCAGAGTGCTGCAGTACTCTGAGCCCAGAGACTCAGCCAGTTCGGACACATGTATTAGCTTGCAGTGCCAGTGTTGTGGTCGGGGAGCCACTGCCGTGGTCCAGGTATCTGGAGAGGTTGGTCATGCTGACATGGTAGATGAGGATCATCATTATATAGAGGTTGGTCATGCTAACATGGTAGATGAGGATTTGTTTATTTGTTTATTTAAACAGATCCCCATTAACTGATGCCTTAGCGGCAGCTAGTCTTCCTGGGGTCCAACAACATACATATACACAAGATAACATACACGATAGAACAAAAGAAAGCATATATCACAAAGAAAATGAATCATAGAATAGAGAAAAACATGTATCATAGAATACAAATAAATGTAAAACAGGAGATGAAAAACAAGAGATAAAAACAAGAGATGAAATCCAGTTAGAGTCAAATAAAACTATGTATCAGGGTGTGCATGTATTCAAGCTGTGCTGTATCATGTGCTGGGACCCCGATGCAAACAAGACAAAAGTCCCCCTCCGGTCCGCATCCCCCCCAAGTAGATGGTAGATGAGGATCATCAGTATATAGAGGTTTGTCATGCTGGTAGATGAGGATCATCAAGGTATCTGGAGAGGTTGGTCATGCTGACATGGTTGATGAGGATCATCAGTTTATAGAGGTTGGTCATGCTGGTAGATGAGGATCATCAAGGTATCTGGAGAGGTTGGTCATGCTGACATGGTTGATGAGGATCATCAGTATATAGAGGTTGGTCATGCTGGTAGATGAGGATCATCAAGGTATCTGGAGAGGTTGGTCATGCTGACATGGTAGATGAGGATCATCAGTTTATAGAGGTTGGTCATGCTGACATGGTAGAGGAGGATCATCAGTATATAGAGAGGTTGTTCATGCTGACATGGTAGATGAGGATCATCAGTTTATAGAGGTTGGTCAAGCTGACATGGTAGAGGAGGATCATCAGTATATAGAGAGGTTGTTCATGCTGACATGGTAGATGAGGATCATCAGTTTATAGAGGTTGGTCATGCTGGTAGAGGAGGATCATCAGTACATAGAGAGGTAGGTCATGCTGGTAGAGGAGGATCACCAGTATGTGTAGAGGTTGGTCATGCTGACATGGTAGATGAGGATCATCAGTATATAGAGGTTGGTCATGCTGACATGGTAGAGGAGGATCATCAGTATATGGAGAGGTTGGTCATGCAGACATGGTAGAGGAGGATCATCAGTATATGGAGAGGTTGGTCATGCTGACATGGTAGAGGAGGATCATCAGTATATGGAGAGGTTGGTCATGCTGACATGGTAGAGGAGGATCAGTATATGGAGAGGTTGGTCATGCAGACATGGTAGAGGAGGATCATCAGTATATGGAGAGGTTGGTCATGCAGACATGGTAGAGGAGGATCATCAGTATATGGAGAGGTTGGTCATGCTGACATGGTAGATGAGGATCATCAGTATATGGAGAGGTTGGTCATGCAGACATGGTAGAGGAGGATCATCAGTATATGGAGAGGTTGGTCATGCTGACATGGTAGAGGAGGATCATCAGTATATGGAGAGGTTGGTCATGCAGACATGGTAGAGGAGGATCATCAGTATATGGAGAGGTTGGTCATGCTGACATGGCAGAGGAGGATCAGTATATGGAGAGGTTGGTCATGCTGACATGGTAGAGGAGGATCATCAGTATATGGAGAGGTTGGTCATGCTGACATGGTAGTAGGGCTGACCCCTATTAATCGATTAGTCGACTAATCGGTCGAAAGGGGCCGTAGTCGACTGGCCAACCTCTTAGTCGAATATATATAAAAAAATAGGAAAGTCGACCAATTAGTCGACCAATAGTCGACTAACGGCAAATTTTGGCCAATCCTAGTCGACCATCCAAATCCTTAGTCGGGGACAGCCCTACATGGTAGAGGATCACCAGTATATAGAGAGGTTGGTCATGCTGACATGGTAGAGGAGGATCACCAGTATGTGTAGAGGTTGGTCAGGGGTGCAGTCGTAATATCAGAACTGCCTGGACGCCACGTGCACGTGCATACATGTTCCCTCGCGTGTGCAGAGACCAGCTCAAGCAAACCCCCCACAGGGCTTGTATTTTGGTCTTGCACTTCTCTTTCTTTGTTATGCTATGCAATGACTAGGTGATAAGTGCCGGGTACTTGGCGCACGGCGCGACAGTAGAGTGAAAGTTGTGAACGCATTTTTGTGTGCGCACGCGTGCACATCCGTGCTCGCACTTCTGCTCAGCGAACTGCTAGGACGGCGTGGTACCGAGTGGTACCACCACTGCATCACTGAGGTTGGTCATGCTGACATAGTAGAGGAGGATCACCAGTATGTGTAGAGGTTGGTCATGCTGACATAGTAGAGGAGGATCACCAGTATGTGTAGAGGTTGGTCATGCTGACATGGTAGAGGAGGATCATCAGTACAGTATGTGGAGAGGTTGGTCATGCTGGTAGAGGAGGATCATCAGTATATAGAGGTTGGTCATGCTGGTAGAGGAGGATCATCAGTATGTAGAGAGGTTGGTCATGCTGACATGGTAGAGGAGGATCATCAGTATATAGAGATGTTGGTCATGCTGACATGGTAGAAGAGGGTCACCAGTATGTGAGATGTTGGTCATGCTGGTAGAGGAGGATCATCAGTATATAGAGAGGTTGGTCATGCTGACATGGTAGAGGAGGGTCACCAGTATGCGAGATGTTGGTCATGCTGGTAGAGGAGGATCATCAGTATATAGAGAGGTTGGTCATGCTGGTAGAGGAGGATCATCAGTATATATATAACAAAAAATAACATGGATGAGGAGGATGATGCGGAGGAAGAGATGGAGATAGAAGAGATAGACTTTAACAATTGTTTTAGTGATGATGATGATTAGTAGTTTAGGGCACAAAATACAAATAGAAAAAAATACTTGAATCAACAAAGAAGATATCCAGAACAGAGGATCTGTTACATACAGTACATGTAGACGTAGACCTACGTAAGAAATGGCATTGAAAGCAGCACTCTTGTATATAAGCATGCCAGAGATATATGTGACCACTTCAGAAATTGTATTACTATCTTTACCCCTCAAAACATGAGTCCACATCTTTTTTTGTTCAGTCATCTACAATATGATGTGTCTTTATTGGTAAAAATGCTTTATTCTTTGTAAAGGTGCCACTAATTTGCATACTAGCTCGCCACAAACAGGTGATCATTCTGGCAATAGTTTTTATTATGATTTTTGACCCTCAAAATATGGGTCTAGACAACCTACTTGTTCAGTTATTTCAGTCAGACACTGATTGGTCTGTACTGTAGTTCAGGCACAAGCACATAACTTGAAGCCCGACAGGATAGATTGTGATCTTGCGAAGCCAGCTGCCGTGCATTCATTGTCTATGGAGCAGCCCCAAATTTTACATCAAGGTGACATCACAAACAAAACCTATTTCTCACACTGTCAAATACAAAACTAAAAAAACATTGACAATGAAAAGAGAATTGCACAGCCTAAATACATACAATGTTTTATTTTGTTTAATTTTCAAGATAATATTCTGTGCATGTTGACTGCATTGACCAACATGAGCTGTCTGCATCAGGTGTGCCTTTACACAGGAGAAAATAGCCTGTCTACATTACTGTACATACATACTGTATGTGTTTGCTACAAATACTAATGAGCTGGACACATTTAGAATATCTTTTTAATTTAAGGTTTGGTTGTTCTTCTAATGTACTTCAAGTCCATTAACCGTACAATATGCCACTGGTGGTCGTGTTGGAAAGCAATCTAAATGGTTCTTTCTCAGCCCATAGGAACGCTTTCACTTTCTATTGACGGCGTATTGAAAGCCTATAGTCTATGAAGAACAATCCAATCCAACTTTATTTGTATAGCACATTTAAAAACAACATTGTTGACCAAAGTGCTTCACAATAAAAACCATAATATAGTAAAAAACACATAAACACAATACAAAGTACAAAGTACACAGAACTACAAAAAAAAATGTAAAGCTAGGGAGAACAAATGTGTTTTAAGATGGGACATAAACACTGGGAGCGTTGGGGCCAGCCTAATGTCGGGGGGGGGCAACTCGTTCCACAGTTTGGGGGCTGCAACCGCAAATGCACTGTCCCCCCTGTTTTTTAGCCTGGATTTAGGGACAACAAGGAGGGACTGGTCAGCAGACCTCAGAGACCGTAATGGGGTGTAGGGGTGCATGATCTCTGTGAGGTAGGGTGGGGCCAGACCATTCATTGCTTTATAAGCAAACAGCAGGATCTTAAAATTTACACTAAACTGCACAGGCAGCCAATGAAGGGAGGCGAGGACAGGAGTGATGTGCTCCCGTTTGCGTGTCCTGTCAACAGCCAAGCAGCAGGGACGCGGGAAGTCAGTCAAAGTTGGGGGTGCTGAGATAACTCATAATATAACGTCATATGCGCATGCGCATCATTCGTGATTTTCCATTCATTTGAAAGGTCAACATTTTACACTACAACAGACAGAAAACTTGAATACCGACATGTGGACAGTTCACACACAAAATGCAGCAGTTCTTTTCCTAATCAGAAGACGATTTATTGTAGATTTATATGCAGCAGGGTAGCAACAAGGCACTTAACTTTCACGCACTGTGCACAGGATCGTATAACAGATGAATATACATGAATAATCATAGGCATCTAACAGTCAGCAGTAGTGACAATTTACACATGTTTGTGACAGAATTAATTGAACACACAGCAACCATATTAATAACGAGTAACTGGACTTTTCTCTCAGTGACGTCGGGCCGCCAGCCGCACATACTATTGTTGTGACTAAACAAGTGAGCATGCATGGCGCAGGAGAGATAATAAAAACATATTTGCCTACCTTAATTAAGAAGACGGTAGAACAGCGCCAGTTGTGCTCATGGGTCATAGAAATAAACTCCCTCATGATAACACGAATGTCCAGTGAGTCCAGAACTTCACAGACCGAAAGGCCAGCTCCAAAACAACAGTCTGTGCAGTATTTTGGTCTTTGGCAACAACTTGTTGTGAGAGCAGTAAGAAGCATTTTGTATGAAAGTATTCTGTACTTCTGTATGACAACTATTAAAGAACTTGAGAACTTGAGCAGCGCATTAATCGGTGTTCCTTTTAATGCTGCCAGTTTGTTGACGGCCTCTGTGTGTTGATGGGACTTCTCATGCTCCCTAAATCTCCCCGTCTTTCGTCAGTTGTTAAATCCTCGTTAGCTAGCTGCTGGTGCTGAGCTTCCGACGTTCTCTCCTCCGGGTTGCTAGAGCGACAGCCTGCCTGTGTTCTCTCCTCCGGGTTGCTGTGTCCATTGGCAGGGACTCTGAGTCGCCTGTATTTATTTTTTTGCCTTTGGGCTCATTATTATTAAAGAAATCAGATATTCGTTTTTGAGACATTTTCTGAGACACAAGTAAAGACACTACTGTTATTCAACCTCAACCTCAACCGTGACGTGTCCTCATCCTTCGCGCCGAAATCCATGTCACGTAGTAGGCGTCGGTGATGTGTGTGTGTGACTGTCTGTGCGCTGCAATTGTGCGTCAGACTCAGATACACAGAAAATATCATTAAATAGTGGATTTCAACCATTTAAAAAAACAACCATGTTTTAGACTGCTTACACTAAAATGCTAACTAAAAAAATAAAAGTTTTGTATTCATTTTTAGTAAATATTTTGACGTTGCTTGCAGGTGGGGGTGCTGCAGCACCCTCAGCACCCCTAGTTCCCGCGTCACTGCCAAGCAGCACCGTTTTGAACAAGCTGAACAGCTGGCCAACTGTTGAATCTAGAGGTTGTATGTATGGTTGTAACTAACTGTAACTGTCCTCTACTGCTCCCATGACTGCATATATATCTGTGTCCACTGGAGGGCGCTATAGGCGGAGCTTCTACTGTCTACGCCAGGTTGGGAGTATATAAGCCTTGGTTCCCTCCTTCTCTTTCTTCTTCCCACACATGCCTCTCCCGGAGAGGAGATCACATGAGCTGCTGTGTTATGAGTCAATGTGAATGAATAAACCGCTGCCAGCAGAGCAAGGCCAAAGATAGAAACCATGCCTCTTGTACATATTATTGTCGCCCCATAGCCAATTCTGTTAACACCAATGCCAACATAGAGCGCATTGCAGTAGTACAGCCGTGTTGTCACAAAGGCATGCATAACTCTCTCAAAGTCTTTAAAGGAGAGAAGAGGCTTGACCTTGGAGAGTTGCTTCAGCTGGAAGAAGCTGGACCTAACCACAGAGTTAATTTGTTTGTCCATTTTAAAATCATTGTCTATTTTCACCCCCAGGTTGTTGACTATGGGTTTGACACATGAGTCAAGGGCACCCATGTCTGGAGGTGCGGTACCAGGCCCGCTTGGTCCAAACATTACGACCTCGGTTTTTTTGTCATACAATTTTTTAAAGGTTCAGGGCCAGCCAAGCTTTAATGTCACTGAGACAGTCTAACAGGGGTTTTAGGGTGTTGGGGTCGTCACGCTTTAACTCATTCAGCGCCGCGGGCCTAGAGCATCTTTGTTCCTACTGTGCCACCGCTCTAAGAGATAGGAATGCGTGGCGGTGTTTGCCGGGCTATATCTATATTCTATATTAATAATAATAATAATACATCTATTTTATATAGCGCTTTTCCAGGTGCTCAAAGACGCTTTGGTTTAATATTGTGTTGTAGTATTGTAATATTATAGCTATGGATACAATACTATGGCTCATTTGACATCAACTATCCATCGTTCAATATGTGAAAAAGAATAAATGTTTTCATGTATACGTTCGCGTGTTATACCGTGGTGAATATAAGTATAGTTTCAGAGTGATTCTGGCTAATTCCAGAAAACGGCGCTATGGGGGAATACGTGAATTTTACTAAAAGCGTTGGCGTTGCTTGCCTGGACACGCTACTATTTCCAAATCAAATGTATATAATAGGTATTATGTTTCATCATGAATGCATGAAAGGGGGCGGGTAGTTTTTTGATGCTTTGATCGTCACCAACGGCATACATTCTGGAGTACGTTACACATGGTCGTTGCGATCTATGTGAAATCATGGTTGGATCAAAGCAGGGTTGATGTCATATAGTCCTTACCTTCACTAGGAGGTACCCCAAAAAGAATATTCCAATTGTCTGATCGCGATTTCCAGTATTGGTTTCCATCGTGTCGCCAACATAATCCACCACAACACATGCATCGGGGGCATTGGACACATTTCAATGCCATCGAGTGAACCGCTAGACTCGCCTGACCAAAACACTGCGTCCGGAGTGAATTAAACTACATACTGCATCAACATCTGAGATCTGACACTGGATTGGCTACGATAGAGCCATGTATCTCCTAATCACTCACACACACACACACACACACACACACACACACACACACACACACACACACACACACACACACACACACACACACACACACACACACACACACACACACACACACACACACACACACACACACACACACACACACACACACACACACACACACACACACACACACACACACACACAGCAAATAGGGAAGAAAATAAATAGCATGCTTGTCCCCCAAAAACACACAACCTGAGTGAGTGCTATTGCAAAGTTTACAGATGATAAAAGATTGTTTGACTCACCCAGTATTTGCAGTTTGTGTAGGTTTTGCAGAACTCATTAGCCATTCCTTAGCATTTCCATGTTGAAAGAGCATAATCCACTTCAGTAGTTTCAGAAACAATGATATCCCACTGCTTCCAGTGCAAGGCAAAAAATATAAAAAACACTTTTCTCTTTTCAAACGGCCTAGCCAAGGCAAGCCGCGGGCCATTCAAAATTGCTCCGTGCCGTGGGGCAATCTTTTGAAACTTAAAAACGCATTGTTTTGCATTATAATTAGCACTGTATTTGGTAGAATGTCAAGAGAAAATACACTTTTTGACTGAGGGAAAAAGGGTGGGTGCTCAAGCAGTCTTTGGGCCTTGTGTGTGGATGACATGGACATGGAGTGTAAAGAACAGTTTGCACAATTATACGCCGGTCGAGGAAGAGGCCCGCCGCCGCTGTTTCGCGAGCCAACGGTTCCTACCGGTTGCGGGTCAGGGGTGACTCAGAATGTCAACAAATATGGTGGTGCCCATGCCGTGATGACAGGCTCAACAGCGAAGACGCCAAAGTATGCAGGGACGTCGGACTGGGAGGCTTTTGTAGGAGAAAATGTATAGTTTCCATACCATAAGATCATAATTACATAATTACTATTGATCTAAAAATCTGTGATATTTAAGGTCGTGTAAGGACACTAACTTCCCGTCGAGCTCTGTAACATATTAACGTCGACAGACCTCTGTGGGAAGAGTTGTGTTCATCTTCATCAAACAATATTCAAGGTAGAATGTGTACAAAGCAGGACAAGGTACCATAACCCAGAACATTAAAGCCAGGTCATCAGGACCAGGGGGGGCCTCGTCAAAAGCCCAATGATCTTTGTCCGATGATGTAAGATCGTATGATTTGAGGGAGGACACGCCTGTTTAAACTTGTCATCTTGTCATGTGATCAACTGTTCTTGAATGTCTATAAATATCAATGTATTGTGAAAGACCGGGCTTCTCTTTCTTCTGCCGGCCGGTTCTGTTCTGTTCTGTTCTGTCTTGAACTTCAGTGCTCTAAATTGAATAAAGTAGGCCTACTGTACGTATAATAATAATAATAATAATAATAATAATAATAATAATAATAATAATAATAATAATAATAATAATAATAATAATAATAATAATAATAATAATAATAATAATAATAATAATAATAATAATAATAATAATAATAATAATAATAATAATAATAATAATAATAATAATAGATTGGATTTTAAGAGAGAAGCGCCTTTCTCAGACTCAAGGACACTGTACAAGGAAAGGATGGAAAAAAAATAAGAAATAAAATTGAAAAAATATAATAAAATACATAAAAGATCTGTGTATAGTAACAACATGAAAAAACAAAATTAAGATAAGAGATAAAAAAAAAAAAAAAAAAAGGAGGCAAGTTCTGTCCAATTGGATGAAGTGGTTGAAATTAACAAACAAACAAACAAACAAACAAACAAACAAACAAACAAACAAACAAACAAACAAACAAACAAACAAACAACAAAACAAAACAAAACAACGGA
This sequence comes from Notolepis coatsorum, assembly GCF_963971535.1. NCBI lineage: Eukaryota > Metazoa > Chordata > Actinopteri > Aulopiformes > Paralepididae > Notolepis > Notolepis coatsorum. The sequence goes on along the minus strand of NC_140165.1, from coordinate 136,398,100 downwards.
ATCTGTGGCTTAAAAAAAAGTCAGGGGTGGGCTACTTGGGAGCGGGGCCGTGTTGCGTGAAGGCAAGTGGGGCGGCGTGGCTCAGGGGTAGAGCGGGTTGTCCAATGATCCAAGGGTTGGTGGTTCGAATCCCGCTCAAGCCCATGTCCATCCCACTGCCGTTGTGTCCTTGGGCAAGACACTTAACCTACTTGCCTCGTATGAATGTGTATGCATGTGAATGAATGTTGGTGGTGGTCGGAGGGGCCGTAGGCGTTGATTATTCGCCACACTTCCGTGAGTCTGCCTCAGGGCAGCTCTGGCTGCAATTGTAGCTTACCACCACCGGTATGACTGTGTATGAACGAATAATGGACTCTGTGAAGCGCTCTGGGTCAGTGAAGAGCGCTATATAAATCCAAGTCATTATTATTATTATTATTAAGTGTGAACAGGTGGGTTTTTAGCTTGGTTTTGAAGAGGTTGATGGTGTCAGAGCCTCGGATGAGGGGGGAGAGGGAGTTCCACAGTCTGGGGGCAGCTGCAGCGAAAGCTCGGTCTCCCAGTGTGGAACGCCTGGTGCGGGGGATGGTGAGGAGGTCGGAGTTGGAGGATCGGAGGCCTCGTGCTGGAGTGTAGGGGTGGAGTAGGTTGGTCAGGTAGGAAGGGGCCAACCCGTGCAGGGATTTGTAGGTGAGGAGGATCTTGTAGGCGATTCGGTAGTTGATGCCAGTGGAGTTTTTGCAGGGTGGGGGTGATGTGCTGCCAGGGTTTGGTGCGCGTGAGGACCCTCACAGCAGAGTTTTGGACATACTGTAAGCGATCCAGAACCTTCTTGGAGGCACCAAGAAGGATTCCGTTACAGTAGTCGAGGCGGGAAGTGATGAAGGCGTGAATGAGTGTTTCCGCTGAGGTGTCGGAGAGTGAGGGGCGGAGGCGGGAGATGGTTCTGAGGTGGAAGAAGGCGGATCTGGTGACAGACTTGACGTGAGGGTGAAATGAGAGGGTGGAGTCCAGTATTACGCCCAGGTTCCTTACCTCTGTGGAGGGGCAGATGGAGTAGCCATCCACGGAGAGAACAAGGTGGTCGATCTTTTGGAGGAGGGCTGGGGAGGCTACAACTATGAGTTCGGTCTTCTTACTATTGAGTTGAAGGAAGTTGGTGGTCATCCATGTTTTTATGTCCTGGAGGCAGGCATTGAGGGAGGGGGGAGGAAGGGGAGCCGAGGGTTTGGTGTGGAGGTTTAAGACCAGCCTTGTCTACTTTCCTTAAGAAGCTCCATTCTCCTTCACTTTCCATGCACAATTCGAACTACTAGCCATGGCTACAGGTTGGTCAGTGGAAGATAAAGCGCTACAATTAGCATTGTGCCTCACTGGTGAGGCTTTATCATGCCTCGTGCTAATTAGCCCCGAGCACCGACAGGACTGTGGGGTGTTGGTGGGGGCCTTGCGGAGGCGTTTTGGACCGTGTTCACGTCACAGGCAGGCAGACAGGGCCTGTAAGAGAGTCACAGACAGGGCACAGATAAGACACTGGCCAAGGCCGTAGGCAACATCTATATTGTGTCAGAGGTAACAGCGGCTGGCGTCGCTTAGTAACGAGATTGGCGTTACTATGGCTAACAGCCGTTGCTAGGGAAATATACTTTATAGCTGTGGGTTCTTCCGGGTTGACTCAGACAAGCAGACAAGCGTTGACAGCGAGACAGCAGAGATCCCTTCACCCTCCTCCGAGGCTGGAGGGTGGGGGAGGAGCACGCCACGAGGACATAGCTAGAGGCTAATGGAACAGGCATGGGCTAACGGATAGGCCTCAGGAACAGGGAGCAGCCACGAGGAGAGCTAGCTTCGGCTAACTGGACAGATAGCTTCGGCTAACAGGACAGGCTTTGGCTAGGGAACTAAGAGAGATAGAATTATTCATTTAGTTTCTTCACCTTTCAAAGACTTTCAATTTGTTCCATCTTGTACAAGTCTTATGTTTATGAAATAAACATAACCATCAAGGAAAGAGACCACGTTTCCAGTGTTGAATCTTCTGATTACGGATGTACCAACGGGTGATACAGTGTGTGACAGCCAGTAAGATTGCCATCAACCCACAACAAATAACAAACACAACGCAGACTTCACGGAAGGCCAGGTGACGGGTTGATTAGAGGCTGAAGACCACTTTGCTATCTGGGGAAGCATTTGAAAAGTAAATTTTTATTATTGTGCATTCCAGGTAATATCAATCAAACTGAAGTTGGGTTGTTTTGATCAAGTAAAAATAACTTACCAACTTAACTTACAAAATCTAACTTTGTTGTTGGATGTGTGTGAGATTATGTGCAAAATAAATTTGAATCGTTTTTTGGTGAAGTGCCCCTTTAAGATACTGAACAATGTGACGAGAGATATTGTTTCGAGGTAAACGCAAAACTGGCATGAAGACTTGCTATTGCATTTGGTCTCTCAACAGTGGCATTATTGACATTTACGAAAACGAGACAATTTCTAAATGTAACCCATCCAATATCTATATGCCACAGAGCAATCATAGTAGTCTATTTCGTATTCATTGTTAAGATAAACCTATTTGCTCCATCTCGCCTGATGAATTTCTCGCTCAAGTTTAAATATTTTCAACTTGAGGCTCAGTCTGTTCGTCTCCGTTCGTGTCTTTCAATTGACTTTGTATGCATTTGCGCCGCCTCTAAATTTCACTTTGTGTTGTGTCTGAACGTACTGTCAGGCTCTAGCGAGAGAGGTCTGAAGAAACCTGTGGTATAATAAGTTACTAAACTCCAACCCACACATTTTGCCTAGAGGTCGCTGTCTGACGGCATTACAGATTATACCTTTAAGTAAAGGATTTGAGTACTTTAACCACTGCTCCCTCTCCCTCCTTCTCTGTCTATCTCTTTCCCTCATTCTCCTTTTCTCTCCCTCTCCCGCCCTTACCCTCCTGCTTTGTCTATCTCTTTCCCTAATTCTCCTTTTCTCTCCCTCTCTCTCTTCCTCCCCTCTTTCTCAGGCCAACCATACAAAAACATCTGAATATCACACAATCTCCTTCAACATATGGGACTGTTATAATTGTGTAAAAAAGGTAATTGTTATTTAGTCATTTCTCCCCACTGTGTCTTTGCTCTGTCCCTCTAGAAGAGGATAACGAGATTTAACTGACACAGAGAACCACAACTTGTGTCCTTTGCGTTTTTTCATCTTCACAAGTGAACAATTATTATCATCTTAGATTAAAGAGAGAGAGATCTGACCACTGTGGCTGATCAGAAACTGAGGAAGACATTTCTATGTACAGACTCAGCTATCACAGCCTGGCCATTAGAGACCGGCCAACACAGACTGATCACAGCCTGGCCATAGAGACCGGCCAACACAGACTGATCACAGCCTGGCCATAGAGACCGGCCAACACAGACTGATCACAGCCTGGCCATAGAGACCGGCCAACACAGACTGATCACAGCCTGGCCATAGAGACCGGCCAACACAGACTGATCACAGCCTGGCCATAGAGACCGGCCAACACAGACTGATCACAGCCTCGCCATAGAGACCGGCCAACACAGACTGATCACAGCCTGGCCATAGAGACAGGCCAACACAGACTGATCACAGCCTGGCCATAGAGACAGGCCAACACAGACTGATCACAGCCTGGCCATAGAGACCGGCCAACACAGACTGATCACAGCCTGGCCATAGAGACCGGCCAACACAGACTGATCACAGCCTGGCCATAGAGACCGGCCAACACAGACTGATCACAGCCTGGCCATAGAGACCGGCCAACACAGACTGATCACATCCTGGCCATAGAGACCGGCCAACACAGACTGATCACAGCCTGGCCATAGAGACCGGCCAACACAGACTGATCACAGCCTGGCCATAGAGACCGGCCAACACAGACTCAGCGATCACAGCCTGGCCATAGAGACCGGCCAACACAGACTGATCACATCCTGGCCATAGAGACCGGCCAACACAGACTGATCACAGCCTGGCCATAGAGACCGGCCAACACAGACTGATCACAGCCTGGCCATAGAGACCGGCCAACACAGACTGATCACAGCCTGGCCATAGAGACCGGCCAACACAGACTGATCACAGCCTGGCCATAGAGACCGGCTAACACAGACTGATCACATCCTGGCCATAGAGACCGGCTAACACAGACTGATCACATCCTGGCCATAGAGACCGGCCAACACAGAGTAGACTCAGCGATCACATCCTGGCCATAGAGACCGGTCAACACTGGCGGACCTGGCTGCCTAGAGAAGACAAACTGTGTGAGCTCTGTGCACAGAGAGAGGTCGAGACAGAACAACATGTCCTGCTATGTGCTACATATGAAGACATTAGAAGACATTTTGTAAAGAACTAGAGAGTCAAATCAAATCAAATCAAAAGTTTATGTCCCCATGGGCTGGACAAGTCTTCTTTAAGTCAAGAAGAAACATCACAATAAATCAAGAACAAAAAACCCACCATGAAATCCAAAATAAATGTAAAATAAGGGCTGTCAAAATTAATGCTCTAACTTTGGAGATTAATCTAAATGATTTAAAGCATTAAAATAAATTAATCTAGATTAATCTATGGAGTGAAACATCTTCAATCTTAGCGCCGCGGATATAAGAAAGAGGTCTAGCTGAGTCAATGTTGATGGTTTTGTTGAACATTTGTATTTCACAGGAGAGAAACTGTATTCAAAGAAAGCTATTAAAATAGTCTTTGAATCTAAATATACTTTCTTTGTGTTGATTTTACATTAATTCCATGATTTTACTCAAGTAAATATCTGTTACAAGTTTAGGTAAAAATGCTATTTTTAATCTAGATTAATTACAGAAAATTGTGAGATTAATTAGTACAAAAAAATGTATCTATTGACAGCACTAAAAATAAATAAATGCAACACTCCCAGACATACCCCAGCGAAGGTAAGGAAAAACTCACTAAAAATCTAGCAATAGGAAAAAAGCACCACAGGCAATGTGGAGGAGAGAAACCATTCAAGGGGGTCGTTCAAGGGGGGATCCCCCTTATTGGATGTCGGTGATAGTAGTGTTGCTATGTATGATCGATGGGTGGAGAATAATACAGGCAAAATAGTTGGTATGTATGTACATATATGTGTAATAAAACACAAAAAACACAAAGAGAGAAGTTCTTTACAAAAAAGTATAAATTCCAAGATTTTGATTCTCTGACCAGACTAAAATGCAACATGCACATGGAGAACACAGTGTAAGTGTCATAGAAGCAGCCAGATATATCAGTGATGTCACAGCCTAAAGGCCTCTACATGCTACAGCAACTTCAAAGCAACTGCAACACAACATCGGCGCGATTTCAGCGCGGTTGTTTTAGAGGGTCTTGTAGACTGTGTTGCTTGGACGTTGCGTACATGTCCCCAGAATCTAATCTGAACAACCGTTGCGTTGATATTGCGTAGCAGTGATTGGTTGGTTAGCGAATGGGGGCGGGGCTGTCATAGAATAATATTAGTCCCGCAGAGAATAATATCCTCCATTGTTGAAGCCAGCGTTGACGCTAAATAATCAGCGTCACATAGCTCGCCTTTTTCTGAAAACCCAAGCACATATTGTTCCATAGCATACGCCTTCAGTTGATCATGACAAATCCTCTCTTACCTTGACGATTAAAAAGCCTCCATAATTTAGTAAATAAAGCTGTAGCCAGCCAGCTAGCATTGGGTCCAAGTAAATACAATGGTATCCGTCCTGAGGTAACGTTAAATACAACGTTTGCTAGTCGAAATGACTGGACACACACAGGGTTACAAGTTAAACATCAATCAAGTAATTTATTCCAATAGGTAGTTTGAGCTGCATGTGAGCCGAGGTCCTCTCCATTGGAAACTAATGATGTTACGGTAACGTTAGCTCGAAAAGCACAGAAAGTTAAGCTGCTAGCAACAGACACTATAACACTTCCGGTCGGGGGTTTTCAAAATAAAAGAGCGACGTCTAAAATCACCGGAAATACGTTTATTTTGTACATTATCCAAAGTTAACACGAACCTAAACTAACTTTAGATTAGATTAGGTTCGTGTAACGTTAGATATTGTAAAAAATAAACGTATTTACGGTGCTTTTAGACTCGCTCTTTTATTTTGAAACCCCCCGCCCGGAAGTAAAAATTATGCTTATTTTTCTGCTTTTATCAATGGGTTGGTTGAGAAGGGAAGCGTCATCTATCTAGGGAACCTAGCTACATACGGGGTACAATGTTACATAGGCTGCGCGTTGATTTTGCAGAAGCATAAAGGTAGAGTGTCTGCAACACCGTTGCTTTGTCGATGTTGTGTCGAAGTTGCTTTGAATTTGCTGTAGCATGCAGAGGCCTTAAGAGACAACCAGCACAACAACACACGACAGCTGTAGTTAGTCTCCTCACAGCAACACATGACAGCTGTAGTTAGTCTCCTCACAACAACACATGACAGCTGTAGTTAGTCTCCTCACAACAACACATGACAGCTGTAGTTAGTCTCCTCACAACAACACATGACAGCTGTAGTTAGTCTCCTCACAATAACACACGACAGCTGTAGTTAGTCTCCTCACAACAACACATGACAGCTGTAGTTAGTCTCCTCACAACAACACATGACAGCTGTAGTTAGTCTCCTCACAACAACACACGACAGCTGTAGTTAGCCTCCTCACAGCAACACATGGCAGCTGTAGTTAGTCTCCTCACAACAACACATGACAGCTGTAGTTAGTCTCCTCACAACAACACATGACAGCTGTAGTTAGTCTCCTCACAACAACAACAACAACAACAACAACACATGACAGCTGTAGTTAGTCTCCTCACAACAACACATGACAGCTGTAGTTAGTCTCCTCACAACAACACATGACAGCTGTAGTTAGTCTCCTCACAACAACACATGGCAGCTGTAGTTAGTCTCCTCACAACAACAACAACAACAACAACACATGACAGCTGTAGTTAGTCTCCTCACAACAACACATGACAGCTGTAGTTAGTCTCCTCACAACAACAACAACAACAACACATGACAGCTGTAGTTAGTCTCCTCACAGCAACACATGACAGCTGTAGTTAGTCTCCTCACAGCAACACATGACAGCTGTAGTTAGTCTCCTCACAACAACAACAACAACAACAACACATGACAGCTGTAGTTAGTCTCCTCACAGCAACACATGACAGCTGTAGTTAGTCTCCTCACAGCAACACATGACAGCTGTAGTTAGTCTCCTCACAACAACACATGACAGCTGTAGTTAGTCTCCTCACAACAACACACGACAGCTGTAGTTAGTCTCCTCACAACAACACATGACAGCTGTAGTTAGTCTCCTCACAACAACACATGACAGCTGTAGTTAGTCTCCTCACAACAACACATGACAGCTGTAGTTAGTCTCCTCACAGCAACACATGACAGCTGTAGTTAGTCTCCTCACAACAACACATGACAGCTGTAGTTAGTCTCCTCACAACAACACATGGCAGCTGTAGTTAGTCTCCTCACAACAACACATGACAGCTGTAGTTAGTCTCCTCACAACAACACATGGCAGCTGTAGTTAGTCTCCTCACAACAACAACAACAACAACAACACATGACAGCTGTAGTTAGTCTCCTCACAACAACACATGACAGCTGTAGTTAGTCTCCTCACAACAACAACAACAACAACACATGACAGCTGTAGTTAGTCTCCTCACAGCAACACATGACAGCTGTAGTTAGTCTCCTCACAGCAACACATGACAGCTGTAGTTAGTCTCCTCACAACAACAACAACAACAACACATGACAGCTGTAGTTAGTCTCCTCACAGCAACACATGACAGCTGTAGTTAGTCTCCTCACAGCAACACATGACAGCTGTAGTTAGTCTCCTCACAACAACACACGACAGCTGTAGTTAGTCTCCTCACAACAACACATGACAGCTGTAGTTAGTCTCCTCACAACAACACATGACAGCTGTAGTTAGTCTCCTCACAACAACACATGACAGCTGTAGTTAGTCTCCTCACAACAACACATGACAGCTGTAGTTAGTCTCCTCACAACAACACATGACAGCTGTAGTTAGTCTCCTCACAACACATGACAGCTGTAGTTAGTCTCCTCACAGCAACACATGACAGCTGTAGTTAGTCTCCTCACAACAACACATGACAGCTGTAGTTAGTCTCCTCACAACAACACATGACAGCTGTAGTTAGTCTCCTCACAACAACACATGACAGCTGTAGTTAGTCTCCTCACAACAACACATGACAGCTGTAGTTAGTCTCCTCACAGCAACACATGACAGCTGTAGTTAGTCTCCTCACAACAACACATGACAGCTGTAGTTAGTCTCCTCACAGCAACACATGACAGCTGTAGTTAGTCTCCTCACAACAACACATGACAGCTGTAGTTAGTCTCCTCACAACAACACATGACAGCTGTAGTTAGTCTCCTCACAGCAACACATGACAGCTGTAGTTAGTCTCCTCACAACAACAACAACAACAACACATGACAGCTGTAGTTAGTCTCCTCACAACAACACATCACAGCTGTAGTTAGTCTCCTCACAGCAACACATGACAGCTGTAGTTAGTCTCCTCACAACAACACATGACAGCTGTAGTTAGTCTCCTCACAACAACAACAACAACAACACATGACAGCTGTAGTTAGTCTCCTCACAACAACACATGACAGCTGTAGTTAGTCTCCTCACAACAACACATGACAGCTGTAGTTAGTCTCCTCACAACAACACATGACAGCTGTAGTTAGTCTCCTCACAGCAACACATGACAGCTGTAGTTAGTCTCCTCACAACAACACATGACAGCTGTAGTTAGTCTCCTCACAACAACACATGACAGCTGTAGTTAGTCTCCTCACAATAACACATGACAGCTGTAGTTAGTCTCCTCACAACAACACATGACAGCTGTAGTTAGTCTCCTCACAACAACACATGACAGCTGTAGTTAGTCTCCTCACAACAACACATGACAGCTGTAGTTAGTCTCCTCACAACAACACATGACAGCTGTAGTTAGCCTCCTCACAGCAACACATGACAGCTGTAGTTAGTCTCCTCACAATAACACATGACAGCTGTAGTTAGTCTCCTCACAGCAACACATGACAGCTGTAGTTAGTCTCCTCACAACAACACATGACAGCTGTAGTTAGTCTCCTCACAGCAACACATCACAGCTGTAGTTAGTCTCCTCACAGCAACACATGACAGCTGTAGTTAGTCTCCTCACAATAACACATGACAGCTGTAGTTAGTCTCCTCACAGCAACACATGACAGCTGTAGTTAGTCTCCTCACAGCAACACATGACAGCTGTAGTTAGTCTCCTCACAGCAACACATGACAGCTGTAGTTAGTCTCCTCACAGCAACACATGACAGCTGTAGTTAGTCTCCTCACAACAACACATGACAGCTGTAGTTAGTCTCCTCACAATAACACATGACAGCTGTAGTTAGTCTCCTCACAGCAACACATCACAGCTGTAGTTAGTCTCCTCACAGCAACACATGACAGCTGTAGTTAGTCTCCTCACAGCAACACATGACAGCTGTAGTTAGTCTCCTCACAACAACACATGACAGCTGTAGTTAGTCTCCTCACAACAACACATGACAGCTGTAGTTAGTCTCCTCACAACAACACATGACAGCTGTAGTTAGTCTCCTCACAACAACACATGACAGCTGTAGTTAGTCTCCTCACAGCAACACATGACAGCTGTAGTTAGTCTCCTCACAACAACACATGACAGCTGTAGTTAGTCTCCTCACAGCAACACATGACAGCTGTAGTTAGTCTCCTCACAACAACACATGACAGCTGTAGTTAGTCTCCTCACAACAACACATGACAGCTGTAGTTAGTCTCCTCACAGCAACACATGACAGCTGTAGTTAGTCTCCTCACAACAACAACAACAACAACACATGACAGCTGTAGTTAGTCTCCTCACAACAACACATCACAGCTGTAGTTAGTCTCCTCACAGCAACACATGACAGCTGTAGTTAGTCTCCTCACAACAACACATGACAGCTGTAGTTAGTCTCCTCACAACAACAACAACAACAACACATGACAGCTGTAGTTAGTCTCCTCACAACAACACATGACAGCTGTAGTTAGTCTCCTCACAACAACACATGACAGCTGTAGTTAGTCTCCTCACAACAACACATGACAGCTGTAGTTAGTCTCCTCACAGCAACACATGACAGCTGTAGTTAGTCTCCTCACAACAACACATGACAGCTGTAGTTAGTCTCCTCACAACAACACATGACAGCTGTAGTTAGTCTCCTCACAATAACACATGACAGCTGTAGTTAGTCTCCTCACAACAACACATGACAGCTGTAGTTAGTCTCCTCACAACAACACATGACAGCTGTAGTTAGTCTCCTCACAACAACACATGACAGCTGTAGTTAGTCTCCTCACAACAACACATGACAGCTGTAGTTAGCCTCCTCACAGCAACACATGACAGCTGTAGTTAGTCTCCTCACAATAACACATGACAGCTGTAGTTAGTCTCCTCACAGCAACACATGACAGCTGTAGTTAGTCTCCTCACAACAACACATGACAGCTGTAGTTAGTCTCCTCACAGCAACACATCACAGCTGTAGTTAGTCTCCTCACAGCAACACATGACAGCTGTAGTTAGTCTCCTCACAATAACACATGACAGCTGTAGTTAGTCTCCTCACAGCAACACATGACAGCTGTAGTTAGTCTCCTCACAGCAACACATGACAGCTGTAGTTAGTCTCCTCACAGCAACACATGACAGCTGTAGTTAGTCTCCTCACAGCAACACATGACAGCTGTAGTTAGTCTCCTCACAACAACACATGACAGCTGTAGTTAGTCTCCTCACAATAACACATGACAGCTGTAGTTAGTCTCCTCACAGCAACACATCACAGCTGTAGTTAGTCTCCTCACAGCAACACATGACAGCTGTAGTTAGTCTCCTCACAGCAACACATGACAGCTGTAGTTAGTCTCCTCACAACAACACATGACAGCTGTAGTTAGTCTCCTCACAGCAACACATGACAGCTGTAGTTAGTCTCCTCACAACAACACATGACAGCTGTAGTTAGTCTCCTCACAACAACACATCACAGCTGTAGTTAGTCTCCTCACAACAACACATGACAGCTGTAGTTAGTCTCCTCACAGCAACACATGACAGCTGTAGTTAGTCTCCTCACAACAACACATGACAGCTGTAGTTAGTCTTTAGTCTCCTCACAACAACACATGACAGCTGTAGTTAGTCTCCTCACAACAACACATGACAGCTGTAGTTAGTCTCCTCACAACAACACATGACAGCTGTAGTTAGTCTCCTCACAACAACACATGACAGCTGTAGTTAGTCTCCTCACAACAACAACAACAACAACAACAACACATGACAGCTGTAGTTAGTCTCCTCACAACAACACAAGACAGCTGTAGTTAGTCTCCTCACAGCAACACATGACAGCTGTAGTTAGTCTCCTCACAACAACAACAACAACAACACATGACAGCTGTAGTTAGTCTCCTCACAACAACACAAGACAGCTGTAGTTAGTCTCCTCACAGCAACACATGACAGCTGTAGTTAGTCTCCTCACAACAACACATGACAGCTGTAGTTAGTCTCCTCACAACAACACATGACAGCTGTAGTTAGTCTCCTCACAACAACACATGACAGCTGTAGTTAGTCTCCTCACAACAACACATGACAGCTGTAGTTAGTCTCCTCACAACAACACATGACAGCTGTAGTTAGTCTCCTCACAACAACACATGACAGCTGTAGTTAGTCTCCTCACAACAACACATAACAGCTGTAGTTAGTCTCCTCACAGCAACACATGACAGCTGTAGTTAGTCTCCTCACAACAACACATGACAGCTGTAGTTAGTCTCCTCACAGCAACACATGACAGCTGTAGTTAGTCTCCTCACAACAACACATGACAGCTGTAGTTAGTCTCCTCACAACAACACATGACAGCTGTAGTTAGTCTCCTCACAGCAACACATGACAGCTGTAGTTAGTCTCCTCACAACAACACATGACAGCTGTAGTTAGTCTCCTCACAACAACACATAACAGCTGTAGTTAGTCTCCTCACAACAACACATGACAGCTGTAGTTAGTCTCCTCACAGCAACACATGACAGCTGTAGTTAGTCTCCTCACAGCAACACATGACAGCTGTAGTTAGTCTCCTCACAGCAACACATGACAGCTGTAGTTAGTCTCCTCACAGCAACACATGACAGCTGTAGTTAGTCTCCTCACAACAACACATGACAGCTGTAGTTAGTCTCCTCACAACAACACATGACAGCTGTAGTTAGTCTCCTCACAACAACACATGACAGCTGTAGTTAGTCTCCTCACAACAACACATGACAGCTGTAGTTAGTCTCCTCACAACAACACATGACAGCTGTAGTTAGTCTCCTCACAGCAACACATGACAGCTGTAGTTAGTCTCCTCACAACAACACATGACAGCTGTAGTTAGTCTCCTCACAACAACACATGACGGCTGTAGTTAGTCTCCTCACAGCAACACATAACAGCTGTAGTTAGTCTCCTCACAACAACACATGACAGCTGTAGTTAGTCTCCTCACAACAACAACAACAACAACAACACATGGCAGCTGTAGTTAGTCTCCTCACAGCAACACATGACAGCTGTAGTTAGTCTCCTCACAACAACACATGACAGCTGTAGTTAGTCTCCTCACAACAACACATGACAGCTGTAGTTAGTCTCCTCACAACAACACATGACAGCTGTAGTTAGTCTCCTCACAACAACACATGACAGCTGTAGTTAGTCTCCTCACAACAACACATGACAGCTGTAGTTAGTCTCCTCACAACAACACATGGCAGCTGTAGTTAGTCTCCTCACAACAACACACGACAGCTGTAGTTAGTCTCCTCACAACAACACATGACAGCTGTAGTTAGTCTCCTCACAACAACACATGACAGCTGTAGTTAGTCTCCTCACAGCAACACATGACAGCTGTAGTTAGTCTCCTCACAACAACACATGGCAGCTGTAGTTAGTCTCCTCACAATAACACATGACAGCTGTAGTTAGTCTCCTCACAACAACACATGACAGCTGTAGTTAGTCTCCTCACAGCAACACATGACAGCTGTAGTTAGTCTCCTCACAACAACACATGACAGCTGTAGTTAGTCTCCTCACAGCAACACATGACAGCTGTAGTTAGTCTCCTCACAACAACAACAACAACAACAACACATGGCAGCTGTAGTTAGTCTCCTCACAGCAACACATGACAGCTGTAGTTAGTCTCCTCACAACAACACATGACAGCTGTAGTTAGTCTCCTCACAGCAACACATCACAGCTGTAGTTAGTCTCCTCACAGCAACACATGACAGCTGTAGTTAGTCTCCTCACAGCAACACATGACAGCTGTAGTTAGTCTCCTCACAACAACACATGACAGCTGTAGTTAGTCTCATCACAACACATGACAGCTGTAGTTAGTCTCCTCACAGCAACACATGACAGCTGTAGTTAGTCTCCTCACAACAACACATGACAGCTGTAGTTAGTCTCCTCACAACAACACACGACAGCTGTAGTTAGTCTCCTCACAACAACACATGACAGCTGTAGTTAGTCTCCTCACAACAACACATGACAGCTGTAGTTAGTCTCCTCACAACAACAACAACAACAACAACACATGACAGCTGTAGTTAGTCTCCTCACAACAACAACAACAACAACACATGACAGCTGTAGTTAGTCTCCTCACAACAACAACAACAACAACAACACATGACAGCTGTAGTTAGTCTCCTCACAACAACAACAACAACAACACATGACAGCTGTAGTTAGTCTCCTCACAACAACAACAACAACAACACATGACAGCTGTAGTTAGTCTCCTCACAACAACAACAACAATAACACATGACAGCTGTAGTTAGTCTCCTCACAGCAACACATGACAGCTGTAGTTAGTCTCCTCACAACAACACATGACAGCTGTAGTTAGTCTCCTCACAACAACACATGACAGCTGTAGTTAGTCTCCTCACAACAACACATGACAGCTGTAGTTAGTCTCCTCACAACAACACATGACAGCTGTAGTTAGTCTCCTCACAGCAACACATGACAGCTGTAGTTAGTCTCCTCACAGCAACACATGACAGCTGTAGTTAGTCTCCTCACAACAACACACGACAGCTGTAGTTAGTCTCCTCACAACACATGACAGCTGTAGTTAGTCTCCTCACAACAACACATGACAGCTGTAGTTAGTCTCCTCACAACAACAACAACAACAACACATGACAGCTGTAGTTAGTCTCCTCACAACAACAACAACAACAACACATGACAGCTGTAGTTAGTCTCCTCACAACAACACATGACAGCTGTAGTTAGTCTCCTCACAACAACAACAACAACAACACATGACAGCTGTAGTTAGTCTCCTCACAACAACAACAACAACAACACATGACAGCTGTAGTTAGTCTCCTCACAACAACAACAACAACAACACACGACAGTTGTAGTTAGTCTCCTCACAACAACACATGACAGCTGTAGTTAGTCTCCTCACAACAACAACAACAACAACAACACACGACAGCTGTAGTTAGTCTCCTCACAACAACACATGACAGCTGTAGTTAGTCTCCTCACAACAACACATGACAGCTGTAGTTAGTCTCCTCACAACAACACATGACAGCTGTAGTTAGTCTCCTCACAACAACACATGACAGCTGTAGTTAGTCTCCTCACAACAACACATGACAGCTGTAGTTAGTCTCCTCACAACAACACATGACAGCTGTAGTTAGTCTCCTCACAGCAACACATGACAGCTGTAGTTAGTCTCCTCACAGCAACACATGACAGCTGTAGTTAGTCTCCTCACAACAACACATGACAGCTGTAGTTAGTCTCCTCACAACAACACATGACAGCTGTAGTTAGTCTCCTCACAACAACAACAACAACACATGACAGCTGTAGTTAGTCTCCTCACAGCAACACATGACAGCTGTAGTTAGTCTCCTCACAACAACAACAACAACAACAACAACACATGGCAGCTGTAGTTAGTCTCCTCACAACAACACATGACAGCTGTAGTTAGTCTCCTCACAACAACACATGACAGCTGTAGTTAGTCTCCTCACAACAACACATGACAGCTGTAGTTAGTCTCCTCACAACAACACATGACAGCTGTAGTTAGTCTCCTCACAACAACACATGGCAGCTGTAGTTAGTCTCCTCACAACAACACATGGCAGCTGTAGTTAGTCTCCTCACAACAACACATGGCAGCTGTAGTTAGTCTCCTCACAACAACACATGGCAGCTGTAGTTAGTCTCCTCACAACAACACATGGCAGCTGTAGTTAGTCTCCTCACAACAACACATGACAGCTGTAGTTAGTCTCCTCACAGCTGTAGTTAGTCTCCTCACAACAACACATGACAGCTGTAGTTAGTCTCCTCACAACAACACATGACAGCTGTAGTTAGTCTCCTCACAACAACACATGGCAGCTGTAGTTAGTCTCCTCACAACAACACATGGCAGCTGTAGTTAGTCTCCTCACAACAACACATGACAGCTGTAGTTAGTCTCCTCACAACAACAACAACAACAACACATGACAGCTGTAGTTAGTCTCCTCACAACAACAACAACAACAACAACACATGACAGCTGTAGTTAGTCTCCTCACAACAACAACAACAACAACACATGACAGCTGTAGTTAGTCTCCTCACAACAACAACAACAACAACACACGACAGCTGTAGTTAGTCTCCTCACAACAACACACGA
>NC_140165.1:136237129-136374629 GCF_963971535.1 Notolepis coatsorum | reverse complement strand
CAGGTCATGTTTTGTAAACTAACGTTATGTTTAGAATGGAATGAATACATGGGTCGGGAAAGATAGTTAGCTCAAAGCTAATCCGGAAGGACAGCTAACAGTAGCTACTGTCTAACTGTGATGCATTTTCTGTTTGCAGTCCAATGTTCACCAAAACACACACCCACACACTTATAATTTGTTCCTCAACGTTATATAGACAGGTCATGTTTTGTAAACTAACGTTATGTTTAGAATGGAATGAATACTAACACAACACAGACTGCAGCTCCCCAAGCTAACACAAGCTAACACAACACAGACTGCAGCTCCCCAAGCTAACACAAGCTAACACAACACAGACTGCAGCTCCCCAAGCTAACACAAGCTAACACAACACAGACTGCAGCTCCCCAAGCTAACACAAGCTAACACAACATGGACTGCAGCTCCCCAAGCTAACACAAGCTAACACAACACAGACTGCAGCTCCCCAAGCTAACACAAGCTAACACAACACAGACTGCAGCTCCCCAAGCTAACACAAGCTAACACAACACAGACTGCAGCTCCCCAAGCTAACACAAGCTAACACAACATGGACCGCAGCTCCCCAAGCTAACAGAAGCTAACACAACACAGACTGCAGCTCCCCAAGCTAACACAAGCTAACACAACACAGACTGCAGCTCCCCAAGCTAACACAAGCTAACACAACATGGACTGCAGCTCCCCAAGCTAACACAAGCTAACACAACACAGACTGCAGCTCCCCAAGCTAACACAACACAGACTGCAGCTCCCCAAGCTAACACAAGCTAACACAACACAGACTGCAGCTCCCCAAGCTAACACAAGCTAACACAACACAGGTCATTTGGACATTCTTTCGATGCCATTATGAATGACTAGCAATCTGTCGGAGTCGATGAGAGCTTTCATTTATGTCATTTAGTCATTTATTCAAAATGCCATTCCAGAATCCGTTCCTATGAGACAGTTTTAGTTCAATTCTGCACTAATGCCAACTGTTTAACATGAGTATGCAACAAGCTCATACTGGCTGCATAAAAGAAAGAAAGATAAAGATATTCCTTTATTGATCCCCTTGGGGAAATTCAGGCATCATAGCAGCATGGGGGGGAGGGGGGGAGGGGTACAGGTAGTAAAACAACACAGTATACAGGTAGTAAAAGACAACACAGGCAGTGTAAACAATTTGATCAATATGGTCAATATAATTTACTATCTGACTAGCTGAGGAATATTCACATTATTCACAGTGTCACATGAGGTGCAGTATGCAAGAGGTAGTGTTATAATAATTTACTATCTACTGAGTATACATTAATCAAAGTACCAGGGTAGTCTACTTTGTCCCCCTTGGGTTCCTATAAGTCCCAGGTCAATGTCTGGTAGCAGTCGCTGTCGCTGCCCCCTGTTGTGGGGCCTGGAGGCTGCTAGTCGCTGCCCACTGTTGTGGAGCCTGATGGCCGCTGGTATGAAGGACTGTCCGAGGCGGTTGGTTGAGTGTCGGGGGGGGATGAGTCTGTGGCTGAACGAGCTTCTCATCTTGACTAGCTCGTCGTAGAGGGGGTGGTAGGGGTTCTCCATGATGGCATCCAGCTTCCTTATCATCCCCCTCTCTACCATCACCTCAAGTCTAGGTAGCTCGACTCCCACCACGGAGCTAGCCTTCCTCACCAGCTTGTTGAGCTTGTTGGTGTCCCTTGAGTTGATGTAGCCTCCCCAGCATGCCACAGCATAGAAGAGGATGCTGGCCACAACAGACTGGTAAAAAGACTGCAGCAGTTTGTTGCACACATTGAAGGACCTGAGTCTCCTCAGGAAGAACAGCCTGCTCTGTCCCTTCCTGTAGAGGGCCTCTGTGTTGTCCGACCAGTCCAGTTTATTGTTCAGGTGTACCCCAAGGAACTTGTATGAGTCCACCATCTCCACATCCACCCCTCGGATGGAGATGGGAATCGGGGGGGGGCCTCTTCTTGCCCCTCCGGAAGTCCACCACCAGCTCCTTGGTCTTACTGGTGTTGAGTTGGAGGTGGTTGCTGTCGCTCCACCCCACGAAGCTCTCCACCAGGGCTCTGTACTCCTCCTCATCATCGTCGGTGATGTAGCTTACGATGGAGGAGTCGTCTGAGAACTTCTGCAGGTGGCACCCGCTGGAGTTGCGGCAGAAGTCTGAGGTGTAGAGGGTGAAGAGGAAGGGTGACAGCACAGTTCCCTGGGGGGCGCCGGTGTTGCTCACCAGTACGTCAGACTGACTGTCCTTTAGTCTGACGTACTGTGGCCTCTCAGTGAGGTAGTCCTTGATCCAGGCCACCAAGCCGTGCTCCAGCTGCATCGCAGAGAGCTTCTCCGCTAGCAGTGACGGCTGGATGGTGTTGAAGGCGCTGGAGAAATCAAAGAACATGATCCTCACTGAGCTGCGCGGCTTTTCCAGGTGCGTGTACGCTCTGTGGAGCATGTAGATGATGGCATCCTCCACCCCGATGTTTGCCTGGTATGCAAACTGCAGGGGGTCGAGGGAGTCACGCACCAGGGGCTTGAGGTGTTGCAGGACCAGTCTCTCAAACGTCTTCATGACGTGTGACGTCAGAGCGACTGGCCTGTAGTCGTTGGGGGTGCTGGGACGTCCCTTCTTGGGCACCGGGACAATGCAGGAGGTCTTCCAGAGCTGGGGCACCCTCTCCAGCCTCAGGGAGAGGTTGAAAAGATGCTGGAGCGGTGCTGCCAGCTGCTCTGCACATACCTTGAGCACCCTGGGATTGGTGTTGTCCGGTCCTCTGGCCTTGTTTACATTAATTTTGGAGAGCTGCCTACTGACCTGACTGGTTGTGATCGTCAGGGTTGGGGGTGGTGGGCAGTCTGCTGGTGTTGGGGGTGGGGTGCCGTTGCTGATGGGTGTGGGGGGGTGGGGGGTGGGGGGGCTGCTTTGTAGGTGTGATCTGGTGCTGGTGTCGATGGGTGGGGGGAGGGGTGTGGGGAGGCCACTCTGGTCAAAGCGGTTGAAAAACGAGTTGAACTCGTTTGCACGCTCTGGAGGGCCCTCCACAGCTGTGCCCTGCTGTTTGAAACCAGTCTGAAACCATATCTGTTCTACTGTCTATCTAGAAGCTCATACTGGCTGCATATCTCTTCTACTGTCTTATCTAGAAGCTCATACTGGCTGCATATCTCTTTCTTATCTAGAAGCTCATACTGGCTGCATATCTCTTCTACTGTCTTATCTAGAAGCTCATCTGGCTGCATATCTCTTCTACTGTCTTATCTAGAAGCTCATACTGGTTGCATATCTCTTCTACTGTCTTATCTAGAAGCTCATCTGGCTGCATATCTCTTCTACTGTCTTATCTAGAAGCTCATACTGGCTGCATATCTGTTCTACTGTATCTAGAAGCTCATACTGGCTGCATATCTGTTCTACTGTCTCTAGAAGATCATACTGGCTGCATATCTGTTCTACTGTATCTAGAAGCTCATACTGGCTGCATATCTGTTCTACTGTCTCTAGAAGATCATACTGTCTGCATATCTGTTCTACTGTCTTATCTAGAAGCTCATACTGGCTGCATATCTCTTCTACTGTCTTATCTAGAAGCTCATACTGGCTGCATATCTGTTCTACTGTATCTAGAAGCTCATACTGGCTGCATATCTGTTCTACTGTCTCTAGAAGATCATACTGGCTGCATATCTCTTCTACTGTCTTATCTAGAAGCTCATCTGGCTGCATATCTCTTCTACTGTCTTATCTAGAAGCTCATACTGGCTGCATATCTCTTCTACTGTCTTATCTAGAAGCTCATCTGGCTGCATATCTCTTCTACTGTCTTATCTAGAAGCTCATACTGGCTGCATATCTGTTCTACTGTATCTAGAAGCTCATACTGGCTGCATATCTGTTCTACTGTCTCTAGAAGATCATACTGGCTGCATATCTGTTCTACTGTCTCTATATAGAAGATCATACTGGCTGCATATCTGTTCTACTGTATCTAGAAGCTCATACTGGCTGCATATCTCTTCTACTGTCTTATCTAGAAGCTCATACTGGCTGCATATCTCTTCTACTGTCTGTCTAGAAGCTCATACTGGCTGCATATCCTTTCTACTGTATAGAAGCTCATTGGTTTGTAAATTGACTAGATTTTCTAGAGATTTTTAGTTTTTAATTGTATGTTTTGTAATCTGTATCTGTCGTTACCAGTTAGTCGTGTTACTTTGCTCGTATTCACTGTTCTGGTGGTTCTAGTTGTACGCCTGGATCTGGTGTTCTTTGACCGTGTCCTATATGCCCTGTAAATAATATGTACAGATACCGAGATGTCACAAATATGTTACCTGTTACCTGTTTATTGCACAATGTTT
This sequence comes from Notolepis coatsorum, assembly GCF_963971535.1. Taxonomy (NCBI): domain Eukaryota; kingdom Metazoa; phylum Chordata; class Actinopteri; order Aulopiformes; family Paralepididae; genus Notolepis; species Notolepis coatsorum. Next base: position 136,370,261 of record NC_140165.1, on the reverse strand, counting down.
TTTTTTTATTGGATTCTATTATATGTTGTACCACGTATTGCACATCGTTGCGGGCAAGACCACCCGCATTTCATTGTATACTTGTATGCCGTGACAATTAAAACTCTTGACTTGACTTGACTTGACTTGACTTGACCCTGCTACACTTCATCTCAAAACAAACTGGTCAGACTACATGCTTGACCTTACTCCTAGAACCCACCTCGCCCCTGCCCATGTGACAACGGCTTAGACGACAGAGTGCAGCAACTTGCAATGGGCCTGTCTACAAGATACACTATACACGATCAAGGTACCCATATATGTGTACATATCAAAATACTTCCCATAGGTCAGTGAATACCACGACCACAACACCATAGAGGGAGCTCCACAAATCATGTTAAACCCAGATTCGGCTCAAACAGGAACACGTTTAGCAATTATGCCACATCAATGTGGAACGCCCTACCCAAAGCTGTAAAGGAATGTGAATCACTACCCACTTTCAAAACCACTCTCAAAGAACACCTACGGGAGACTGCAATTCGAAACTGGCCCCTGTAAATGTCCTAACCCAACCCAATGTACAGTCAATTACCAAACATGGTTTTGTCAATATGTACAGTTGCTTGTGCAGTTGTACAGTGTCCAGTGTCCACCCCTACCCAACCTACCCAACCCCCCCCCCCCCACTCCACCCACCCCCCCACCTATAATGTATACGTTTTCATAAATGTATAGCCGTATATCCTGATGAATTGAAAATGGGGGACCCTGATGCAAGACGAAAGTATTTCTCTGGTCTGCATCCCCTTAACAATTGTGTGTATTGAGCTGTACTGTATTGTACCCATTCTGCAATCTGTTAATAAAGTTTTCAATCAATCAATCAAAACCGTGGTCAGTCTGTGCGGAGAAACAAGGATCCGAGCATGGTTGCCAGATCGGATTAACAATATCCGAACCGCCCATTATTATCAAAGGTCTGTCAGATGAAGGCGGACTCTCAAATCTGGCAACACTGATGCGTTGCATTGTGGGGGATCCCGGTTTGAAATTTGAATTGAAGCGCGCAAGAGATCTGGACCACGTCGTGAGCATTGCAACTGTTGCATCTTCTCCTCAGGTAATTGTGTGCAACACATATATTTTATTATTTATAAGTAATGCGTGCCGCTGATATAAATGAGTGCTGTTTAGTCTGTGTTTTCAGTGACTACTGTAACGTTATTAGCTCGATATTATGAAACTGCAGCGGGGTAAACTACCGGAGCTGCTAACTGGCTAACGGTATGACTAGCTAACGTTGCTATACTGTACCCGGAGCTGATAGCGTTATGACTATGAGAGCTAACTTTTGTTAGCTTGGGGAGCTGTGGTCCGTGTTGTATTAGCTTGGGGAGCTTACTAACCCTACTGTCATGCACTAATAAACTAACCTACGCTGTAACACGCAACACTTTGATGAATATTGTTACTCAGCTGATAGAGTTGTAATAAAATATATAATTTCATTGTTGCAAATACTGTTACAGTGCTGGATCTCATCAATGAGATGAACGCAGAAGACGGCTCAAGAACAACTACTTCAAGTGGTCGTAAGTGATGTATACATTTTTTTTATTGTGTGTGTGACTGTGTATGTATATATAATATATACTTTTTAATCTGGGACATCATTTCAAAGAGTCATCCTGTAATGCCCTCTCTCCCCCTCTCTCTCTCTCTCTGAATGAATGAATGAATGAAAACTTTATTTAACAGATTGCAGAATGGGTACAATACAGTACGGCTCAATACATACAATTGTTAAGGGGATGCAGACCTGAGAAAGACGTTTGTCTTGTTTCCATCAGGGTCCCCCATTTTCAATTCATATAGACATATATGACATACATGACATACAGATAGTCAGTACTGCTACATCTATACATTTATGACATACCAGATTTGCAAATACAGTACTGTTTGTGATACAGAAGGAGTCAAGAAAAGGGAGTATATACATTTGACGTAGAAACTGTACATTGGAGGAGGTTGGGTGGGGGGGGTTGGGTACATTGGGATATTGACAACCATACTGGGTAATTTACATTGGAGGTGGTTGGGGGGGGGGGGGGGGCGGGGGGGGGCGGGGGGCACACTGTATAAACAAGTAACACTGTACATTGAGGGGGGGGGGGGAGGAGACACTGTACAAACAAACACAATTGTACATTGAACTATTGACAAAACCATACTAGGTAAATGACTGTACATTGGAGGGGGTTGGGTTAGGATATTTACAGGGGCCAGTGTTGAATTGCAGTCTCCCGTAGGTGTCCCTTGAGAGAGGTTTTGAAAGTGGGTAGTGATCCACATTCCTTTACAGCTTTGGGTAGGGCGTTCCACATTGATGTGGCATAATTGCGAAACGTGTTTAGTCCCTTATTTGAGCCGAATCTGGGTTTAACATGATTTGTGGAGCTCCCTCTGGTGTTGTGATCGTGGTATTCACTGACCTTTGGGAAGTATTTTGACATGTACATGGGTACCTTGGTCGTGTAGTGTATCTTGTAGACCAGGCCCATTGCAAGTTGTTGTACTCTGTCGTCTACTCTAAGCCATCCTAGGTTGTCGAAGTGGGCAGGGGTGAGGTGGGTTCTAGGAGTAAGGTCAAGCAGTAGTCTGACCAGTTTGTTTTGAGATGTTTGTAATTTTGTTTTTAGCGCCTTTGAGGTGCTTTGGTACCATGAGGTGCAAGCATAGTCGTAGTACCCCTGAATGAGTGCTCCTGCCAGAGTCTTCAGGGTGTTCTTGTTTACCAGAGAGGAGATCCGGTACAAGAATCGAGTTCGTTGGTTGACTTTTTTTATTACATTGGATGCCATTTTGTCACAGGAGAGATTAGCCTCTAGGATGGAACCCAGGTAGGTAATTTCATCTTTCCTTGTGACAATATTGTCACCCACTGTAACTGAGAAGCCGTCGGTCTTGCTGAGTTTGTTATTTGAACCGAAGAGAATGGACTCTGTTTTGCCCATGTGTAATGATAGTTTGTTATCAGCGAGCCATATGCAGATTCTGCCTAGTTCCGAGCTGAGGGTTTTTTCAACCTGTAACTTGTTCTTGTCAGAGACCAGCAGGGCTGAGTCGTCCGCAAACAGGAACAAGTTGCAGTCACAAGCTGACGACATGTCTCTCTCTCTCTCTCTCTCTCTCTCTCTATATGGGTAACGCATGTATTCCTGGTAACCTGCCCCATTTCTAAGCCATATAACCCAGGACGTTATACGAACAACATTAAAATCTTTTCTCATGTCAAGAATGATTGTTATAGATGCCAAATAATTCACCTTAAAAAAAATACATCATGTAATGAGGGATGGCGGACCTCTAAAGTTGACCTAAGTTACCGGGAATACCAATTCACTATCTCCTCCAATTTAAGAGAGAATTAAAATGTTTTGGTTGTTTTGTAGGGATATCATCATCATGTAACATAATACCATAGTTCTCCCCGAGTTATCTCAAGAGAATTCAAATTTAGCTGAATCTGAAGGGAAAATCCGGGTATGGGATATGAGTCAACATAGTTCATGACCTTCAATTGATAACAAACATAAAAGGCTTAATTTTCATGGCAGATGCATGATATGTTTTGGGCATGATCTTGGCACCCCAATGAACAACCAAAATGAGTTTCGTCTTTTGTGGCCAATTATTTGAGGAGATAATTACGTTTCACATATTGATCCCAGGTTACCGCGAATACCTATCCTCACAATTCCAGATAAACACTTAAATCTCCTATTTGACTAAAGATTGGTGAGATTTTATTTTTGGAAATCATAACATCAATAATAAGGGTTAGGTGTAAACCAGAATTACTAGAATGTGTTGTGTTTTGTCTGTTAAAATGAGCAAAAACAAGGAAAGGGTATTCCCAGTAACTTAAAAACAAGTGCAAAAAATACAGTTCTAGAACAAGTATTTAAATTTTTTCTATATTCAAGAAAGTGGAAAGGAACCCAACATTTTCAATTGTCTGCACACAATCGTTGTTTTGTTATTCACCACCATGCCCCTAGTCAGTCTACACCACCATGCCCCTAGTCAGTCTACACCACCACCATGCCCCTAGTCAGTCTACACCACCATGCCCCTAGTCAGTCTACACCACCACCATGCCCCTAGTCAGTCTACACTAGCAACCTGCGCCTAGTCAGTCTACACCACCATGCCCCTAGTCAGTCTACACCACCATGCCCCTAGTCAGTCTACACCACCATGCCCCTAGTCAGTCTACACCACCACCATGCCCCTAGTCAGTCTACACCACCATGCCCCTAGTCAGTCTACACCACCACCATGCCCCTAGTCAGTCTACACTAGCAACCTGCGCCTAGTCAGTCTACACCACCATGCCCCTAGTCAGTCTACACCACCATGCCCCTAGTCAGTCTACACGACCACCATGCCCCTAGTCAGTCTACACCACCACCATGCCCCTAGTCAGTCTACACCACCATGCCCCTAGTCAGTCTACACCACCATGCCCCTAGTCGGTCTACACCAACCTGCCCCTAGTCAGATATGCTTACTTTTGGTTAGGCCTCCAAATTAAGATAATCTGGACAAACCTGTCAGATTTTCTGATTTATATGTAGACCGGTTTGAGTTTATTGTAGTGATGTTACTGTGTTTCAAAATCTCAGATATTAACTTGTTAAGTGTTTGTTTTTTTACAGTATGTAAAACCCTACTGTCATGCACTAATAAACTAACCTACGCTGTAACACGCAACACTTTGATGAATATTGTTACTCAGCTGATAGAGTTGTAATAAAATATATAATTTCATTGTTGCAAATATACTGTTACAGTGCTGGATCTCATCAATGAGATGAACGCAGAAGACGGCTCAAGAACAACTACTTCAAGTGGTCGTAAGTGATGTATAATTTTTTTTTATTGTGTGTGTGACTGTGTATATATAATATATACTTTTTAATCTGGGACATCATTTTCAAAGAGTCATCCTGTAATGCCTTCTCTATCTCTCTCTCTCCCAAGACGGTCAAGATCTAACGTATTCTCGCTCTCTCTAGGTTCATGGCCACTAATGACTTCAGACCTTCAGAAGGACAGTATGCTGGATGAGGAAGGTCTTGGCCATGCTGCGATGGCTCCTAGAAGACAAGAACGGAGAGGTGCTGGACCTGGCTGTCAAATGGTTTGTAATGCTACAGTATATTGTATGTAGTTGTGCATGACATGGACTAAATTAGAGGTCCTAGATATGCAAAATAATATTGAGAATCACTGGCCTTAGACTATCTACTAACGTATTCTCGCTCTCTCTCTTTAGGTTCATGGCCACTAATGACTTCAGAGCTTCAGAAGGACAGTATGCGTGTAGCTTATTGCCAGCGGAAGAGTGCAAGAATGCTTCCGCATTCGTCACTGCACGCCAGTACGGTAATGCGCCTTTCCTTTCGCCCCGCTCAGACAAATGCATGTAGTACATTGCAACACAACGCAGCATTTCCGCGTACATTGCAACGAATCACTTGGAGTTTGAAAGTGATATCAGAAGAAACTACTCAACCTCAGCTGTCTTTAACTAGCAGGACGCTAGTGGGCTAGTCGCTAAAATATATATCGTTTTATATATAATTGTACCAACACAGATATTAGGCAGTACACACATTGTCCTGCAATACATACAGTGAATGCACAGCTACATTCGCCATATATTTCTATCGCTGCTGCGGTCTACAGTGAAATGCAATATTATTATTATTATTGTAAAGATTATCATTACAATCGCAGCCTGGAGAGGCAATGTTACAAGTGTACGAGGGTTGTGTGCAAAGAGCACAGCCTCTCAATTTGCACAACGTGCACAAAATAATAATTGTAATGATCTTTACAATAATAATAATATTGCATTTCACTGTAGACCGCAGCAGCGATAGAAATATATGGCGAATGTAGCTGTGCATTCACTGTACATGTATTGCAGGACAATGTGTGTACTGCTTAATATCTGTGTTGGTACAATTATATATAAAATCGATATATATTTGAGCGACTAGCCCACTAGCGTGAAGGGGCTCCTTTCCTCAGAGCAGCCCGCTTGTATCACCACGCTCGGCGCTGCTGCGATGGTGCAGGAGGTTGCCTCGCTAGTGGGCTAGTCGCTCAAATATATATATCGTTTTATATATAATTGTACCAACACAGATATTAGGCAGTACACACATTGTCCTGCAATACATGTACAGTGAATGCACAGCTACATTCGCCATATATTTCTATCGCTGCTGCGGTCTACAGTGAAATGCAATATTATTATTATTGTAAAGATCATTACAATTATTATTTTGTGCACGTTGTGCAAATTGAGAGGCTGTGCTCTTTGCACACAACCCTCGTACACTTGTAACATTGCCTCCAGGCTGCGATTGTAATGATAATCTTTACAATAATAATATTGCATTTCACTATAGACCGCAGCAGCGATAGAAATATGTGGCGAATGTAGCTGTGCATTCACTGTACATGTATTGCAGGACAATGTGTGTACTGCCTAATATCTGTGTTGGTACAATTATATATTTTAGCGACTAGCCCACTAGCGTCCTGCTAGTTAAAGACAGCCGCGGAAATGCTGCGTTGTGTTGCAATGTACTACATGCATTTGTCTGAGCGGGGCGAAAGGAAAGGCGCATTACCGTACTGGCGTGCGGTGACGAATGCGTAAGCATTCTTGCACTCTTCCGCTGGCAATAAGTTACACCCGGACAGTATGCTGGATGAGGAAGGTCTTGGCCATGCTGCGATGGCTCCTAGAGGACAAGAACGGAGGTGCAGGACCTGGCTGTCAAATGGTTTGTAATGCTACAGTATAAATTATTGTATTACATCACACTCACCATCAATGACTCCACCATCACCCCCTCCCCCCTAGTCCGCAACCTCTGTGTCATCCTCGACCCCACCCTCTCATTTGACCCCATGTCCGCTCCATTGTCAAAACTTCATATTTTCACCTCCGCAACATTGCCAAAATCCGTCACTGCCTCTACCCCCTGCTGCTGAATCCCTCATACACGCCTTCATCTTTTCCCTCCTGGACTACTGTAACTCCCTCCTCACTGGCATCACCTCCCGCTCCCTCCATAAACTGCAGATGGTCCAAAACTCAGTTGCCCGCCTCCTCACTAACACCCGGTCCCGCGAACACATCACTCCTGTCCTCCACTCCCTCCACTGGCTCCCGATCAAGGAACGCATTAACTTCAAAACACTACTCCTCACCTTCAAAGCCATCCATAGCCTGGCCTCACCCTGGTCTTAAACTTTTTACACCAAGAGAACGGTGGGGAGAGAATATATACATATGATGGGGAGAGAATATATACATACAGTGGGGAGGAGACTGTACATTAGGAGGGGGTGGTTGGGAGAGATATATACATATAATAGACAGTCTCCTCCCCACCGTATGTATATATTCTCTCCCCACCATATGTATATTTCTCTCCCACCCACCCACCCCCTCCTAATGTACAGTCTCCTCCCCACCGTATGTATATATTCTCTCCCCACCGTATGTATATATTCTCTCCCCACCATATGTATTTTCTCTCTCACCCACCCACCCCCTCCTAATGTACAGTCTCCTCCCCACCGTATGTATATATTCTCTCCCCACCATATGTATATATTCTCTCCCCACCATATGTATATTTCTCTCCCACCCCCTCGTAATGTACAGTCTCCTCCCCACCGTATGTATATATTCTCTCCCCACCGTATGTATATATTCTCTCCCCACCATATGTATATATTCTCTCCCCACCATATGTATATTTCTCTCCCACCCCCTCGTAATGTACAGTCTCCTCCCTACCGTATGTATATATTCTCTCCCACCCCCTCCTAATGTACAGTCTCCTCCCCACCGTATGTATATATTCTCTCCCCACCATATGTATATTTCTCTCCCACCCCCTCCTAATATACAGTCTCCTCCCCACCGTATGTATATATTCTCTCCCCACCGTATGTATATTTCTCTCCCACCCACCCCCTCCTAATGTACAGTCTCCTCCCCACCGTATGTATATATTTTCTCCCACCCCCTCCTAATGTACAGTCTCCTCCCCACCGTATGTATATATTCTCTCCCCACCATATGTATATTTCTCTCCCACCCCCTCCTAATATACAGTCTCCTCCCCACCGTATGTATATATTCTCTCCCCACCGTATGTATATTTCTCTCCCACCCACCCCCTCCTAATGTACAGTCTCCTCCCCACCGTATGTATATATTTTCTCCCACCCCCTCCTAATGTACAGTCTCCTCCCCATTGTATGTATATATTCTCTCCCCACCGTATGTATATTTCTCTCCCACCCACCCCCTCCTAATGTACAGTCTCCTCCCCACCGTATGTATATTCTCCCCCCAACGTATGTATATATACCGCCATCTTTCTCCCGGGTTGGTGTGATCACATGACTGACAAAGCCGTGCAGTGATAGGCCAGAAGTCAATTCGATTGCATCCAGGCGCGATTGCTTATCCTGTCTGGGTAGCCCGGATGATGGTTTTTTGATCGAATTTTATACACCGCAATTATGCATCGAATTTTTTTTACATTGAATTTTATTATACATTCGAATTTTTTACATTGAATTTTTATTTCACATAGGTAAATTCAGAGCAAAAAAATTCAGATACATGATTTTCAAAGTAATTATTTTCAATGCTATAAATTCGGTGTCTGAAAAAATTCAGATACATTTTTCAAAGTAATTATTTTCAATGCTATAAATTCGGTGTCTGAAAAAATTCAGATACATGTTTTCAAAGTAATTATTTTCAATGCTATAAATTCGGTGTCTGAAAAAATTCAGATACATGTTTTCAAAGTAATTATTTTCAATGCTATAAATTCGGTGTCTGATAAAATTCAAAAATCAGATACATGTTTTCAAAGTAATTATTTTCAATGCTTTAAATTTGGTGTCTGAAAAAATTCAGATACATGTTTTCAAAGTAATTATTTTCAATGCTATAAATTCAATTCAGATACATGTTTTCAAAGTAATTATTTTCAATGCTATAAATTCGGTGTCTGATCAAATTCAAATACTTCTGTCACTCATTTGCTTCCATACTGGCTCTTGTTGTATTTTGTTATCTTGCTTTCCTTCTCTCTCTTCTCTCTCTCTTCTCTCTCTCTCTTCTCTCTCTCTATCTCATCCTCTTCTCTTCTGTCGTTGAATTTGTGGTTCGTTCTTTTTATTTGCCTTTTTCACTTTTCGTGTAGGGCAGTGAGTGGAAGTCCCATCCCCTCCACGTCGGGGACCAGCACGCCTCGCCGGGGCCGGCGACAGCTCCCCCAGACCCCCGCCACGCTACGCCCCCACGTCACCTATTCCCCCGTGGTCCGTAAGGCTATGCCCACGCCTCCCGGGGTGCCCCAGGGGCGCCTCCCGGCCCGGCCCCCTGCCGCTTTTCTCCGGAGCCCCCCCCAGGGGCCTCCCCCTGCCGGCCCCCCGCCACCCCACCATGGCTCACCTCGTCAGGGTCGCCACCCGCCACCTCGCTGGGGTGACGCGGGAGGAGGGGGGTCTCCATGGAGGGCGACGGTTGCTTCTACAACCAGGACTACGAGCCACGCCACGAGCCGCCCGCCTATGAGCAGAGCCCCGCATAACATTGGGGTCTTGTGCTTGGCACTCCGAGCATGGCACTAACACTGTCACGGTTAGGAGTTTGATTCCTGCTGGGGCCACCCGTTGTGAATGATGTATACAGTCATTCCAAAGCACTTTATGTCCTAGTAATAGAGCTGTGCTATAGAGATGCTGTCATTCATTCATAACTAAACCAAAAGACATTTATAAACAACGTCTTACTAAATGCAGGCTTTCATTTACAACTGAACGGCCATATCACTCGTTTTTGTATTAATTCTCCTAAAAAATTTTGCTAAGCTAGACTAACATGAAAGTTTAAGTGAAAGTACACACTTGAGTAAAAGTCAAAGTTTCTACTTTTAAATGTACTTAAGTAGTAAATTGAACTTTTTTTCTGACTGTCTATATTCTTCTGATAGCAGGTGTTTAATCAAAGATCCCCTGTGGGAGAAGCTGTTGCAGGGGAACAATGGGTTAATTTCATTGGAGGCTTTGTCGTTGGGTTCAGAGAGGAGGATGTGATATTTTTTTGTTAATAAATGTTTAAATATCTATTCAAGTTGTCATTTTTAACTGGAAAAAGTAGCATGTATGGGGGTAATTGTTACTTTACTTGATATTTGAGCTTCACTGCAGAATGGTGTATATTGTGTACAATGTGCACATACACTGAGAATATATTTCAGTGAGGTAGGAGACAGCATGTAAACTTCTGAATTGTTCAATGCGGGACATGCCAATACTCCATTGGTAAAGGGAAGGGTCCTTAAATATGTGGCATTGTATTACTAATCAACCATTTCCTACTGTATTTCCGGTAATGTATGGTCATAGGCAGATAGTGGAGTAGCTCTGGCAGAATACTGGGTACACAGTAAATTCCGCAAAGTAAATTTGACTCAAACTGAGTACATTTCACTCAAACTGAGTAAAATTTCTTTACTCAGTTTGAATCAAATGTACTCAGTTTGAGTCAAATGTACTCTGCGGAATTTACTGTGTAGTACCATTGCATTGGCAGTGTCGGCTAGGCTTCGGGCAACCAAACCTGGCCCAGTGTGTGTGGGTCGCATCTGGGCTGCTTTAGGCAACCCGACGTTCACCGCTTCCGGCAACCCCGGACATGGCCCAGTGTACTCGGGCCGGAATCGGCCAGTCAGTCATTGCCGCCTACTCGGCCGATCCGTACGTTCACCGCTTCCGGCAACCCCGGACCTGGCCCAGTGTACTCGGGCCGGAATCGGCCAGTCAGTCATTGCCGCCTACTTGGCCGACTCTGGCAGCCGGACTTGGGCCGACTAATTTCTTCCGGCCTGCCGGATACAGGCCATTAATGGGCCGGAACTTTTTGGCCACCTGGGGTATACAATGACCTATTGTGACTTCTAGGACCTATTGTTACTTCAGCCTTATGAAACTTTATAATCACAGACCAGATACATAGGGAATTCAGAGAATGTCCTTTCCGAGGTTTATTGAACATTAGGGCGGCTTCTGAGCAATTTCCAGAACAGAAGTTCTGGACAAATGCTTGCCATCCAATTGCCTTACAATGTCCAAATGTCAACGTTTTTTTATACCAAATCACAGCATGGATTGTCTATAGTGTCCCTCATGGTCCTGATGTCACAGCACTTTTTGAAATGCGAGGCCTCAGGTTGAAACGTAACATGGTAATGGTGGTGAATGGCAGCCCTGGTCTAATGCTCATTCCTCCTCCTCCTGTTATATTGTAATCAAAAAAGTCAACCAACGAACTAGATTCTTGTACCGGATCTCCTCTCTGGTAAACAAGAATACCCTGAAGACTCTGACAGGAGCACTCATTCAAGGGTACTACGTCTATGCTTGCACCTCATGGTACCAAAGCACCTCAAAGGCACTAAAAACAAGATTACAAACCTCTTATTACGCAACGCAACAGGTGGGACGTTTTTAGGACGATTTGCCCACTGGCACTTTGGCGACACCTAGTGGCTCGGGTGTGCATGTTTTGTAATACAATATATATATATCGAATTGAAGGCTTATTTGTTGCCTGTTGATAGCGTCAAAATCCGACAAAATCCGTTCAGCGGTTCTCGAGTTACATGCCGGTATTTGAGGCTTGTGCAAAGTACACAGTATTGCGCAAAATACCACTCCCGACTCTTGGGGCTCTAGTTCCGTCAATCTAGATCCGATCTCGAAAATGATTGTGGAGGGTTGTAGCCAATGAGGCCAATGAGCCAATGTGGCTTTCCAATGATACCCCATCAGGGGATGTATGATCTAGGCTAGGATCTAGGTGAAAAACTAACAAGCAAAGACAGGAAGAGAATTAATTGAAGTCTATGAGAAAACTGAGTTTTTCATTGTACACAGTTTACCAAAATCACTCCTAATCACTAATTTCTGAATGGATCTTTATGAAATTTGGAGATGTACTACATAAGGCTTCAGGTTATGGGTCCGTCTGGATTTGTAAGCCATTCCACCTTCTGGGGAAATACTACCTAGTACCTCTGGACTACTAACTACTACAGAAAAACTTGAGTAACAAGTTTTTCTACAACTCAAGTTCAGACCTATGTAACTCTATTATGTTAGCACTAAAATTTTATTTTCTTTCTGGAATCAGAAACTTCAGAATGTCATCTTTCAAAAGAGACCAGGCTCATGCATGTGCTATAAATTCTATAAGCAGGGCTTGACATTAACACCCGCCACCCGCCAAATGCGGGTAGAATTCGGCTGTGGCGGGTAACTCCGTCATTCTCCCCGCCACAGTGGCAGGTGACTTTTTTTCTATGAAAGGTCTGTCTGTCTGTGTGTATGTGTGTGCGTCTAGCGTCTTTTTCCCTGTGGCCATGTGCGTTCAAAAAAAAATATATATCTGCTTTTGATTGGCTATAACACGTGCATTATGCAAAGACCAACCCTGATCTGCCTCTGATTGGCTCTGATCATCACCCTGATATTTGCTGAATGACGGGATAAACAAAAAAGCCATGTGGTACTGTGGTACTGTGAAACCTGAAACCGTGCCCACTTCCTCATTGAGCGACACCACAAGTTTGCTTTCGGAGCATCAACTTTCTGAATTGAAACGTTAAAAAAAACACAGCGTCTCATACTGGTTTCATAATACAACGTTTCCGAATTGACGTTTGGATTAAACAACGTGTATGCAGTGATGCTGATGCTTTCCCAGCGGAACACAAGTTGCTTAACGCTACACAGGTATGTTATGCACGTTAATTAAGCTATGTAACGTTATTATGTAACATGTATTATTAAACTAATATTACGGTGTTTGTTAGCTAGCTAGCCACATTCATTTAACATTAAGAAGCATAAGGGCGACTAACACAGTCCTGGCCACCCTCTCAGTCAAGATAGCAATCGCAAATATATGCTGCACATTATCACTGCATGGTCTCTGAGTTAGCTCTCAGCACCATGGACAGCTGCCCCAGATGCCTCTCTCTCTCTCTCTCTCTCTCTCTCTCTCTCTCTCTCTCTCTCTCTCTCTCTCACACACACACACACAATGAATAGAGGACTAGACATCAGAGCAAATATTGGTAACAATATATCACAGTGCTCTACAATTTAATTAATTAAGTTTGTACTTAGTTTTTGTAATTACATACTCATTGTTACACAGTGTTACACTTCCTTAACATTAACAATAACCCTAACTATATTCCTGATCCTAACCCTGACCTTATTCCTAGGTATTGAGTCAATTCAATGCAGTAGGTACATTGCAACAATGACTAAGTACAATACTTGTTATACTGTCATTACACAAATAGCTACACAGGAACAGAGAATGTAAAGTGTGACTGTCTGGGTGGGTGGGATGTTCGGGTGGGGACAGTTATTGGATTAGATGTTATTTTATCACACACCACACTACTGACACTTTTTGGGTGGGGGCGTGCGCAAGTGTGGGGATTTTTGGCTGGTGAAAATGCTGAGTTGCTAGTGACTTTGGAAAACCACTAGCCACAGTGGCTAGTGAGCCAAAAAAGTTAATGTCAAGTCCTGTCTATAAGTATAAAGTATGTAGTTTGGGTTTGCAAAAAAAGTATGCAGTCCTCAAAAATGAAAACTAAAAAGGCCACTTTTGGGGGCGCAGGTTAAGAGGGTAACTTACGAACATCACAAAACAAACTGGTCAGACTACTACTTGACCTTACTCCTAGAACCCACCTCGCCCACTTTGACTACATAGGATGGCTTAGAGTAGACAACAGAGTACAGCAACTTGCAATGGGCCTGGTCTACAAGATACACTACACCACACAGGTACCCATGTACATGTAGAAATACTTCCCAAAGGTCAGTGAATACCACACCCACAACACCAGAGAGAGTTCCACAAATCATGTGCAACCCAGATTCGGCACACACAAGGGACTTAACACAATTCGCAATTATGCCAACAATGTGGAACGCCCTACCCACAGCCGTAAAAAGATGTGAATCCCTACCCACCTTCAAAACTGCTCTTAAAGAGCACCTATGGGAGGCTGCAATTCGAAACTGGCCACCGTAAATGTCCAACCCCCCCCCCTCCTAATAGACAGTCTCTTCCCCACCGTATGTATATCTTCTCCCCACCGTATGTATATTTTTTCTCCCACCCGCCCACCCCCTCCTAATGTACAGTCTCCTCCCCATCATTATGTATATATATATATATTCTCTGTTAGGATCTATGGGTAACAATACTGTATATTTGCATATCGTATATGTCACAAATGTAACAGTACTGTAACCTGTATGTCATGTATGTCCCTATGCCATAAATGTCATGATGTCATGTATGTTGTGTATGTCATAAATATCACTATGAATTGAAAATGGGGGACCCTGATGTAAACAAGACAAACGTCTTTCTCTTGTCTGCATCCCCTTAACAATTGTGTGTATTGAGCCGTACTGTATTGTACCCATTCTGCAATCTGTTAAATAAAGTTTTCATTCATTCATTCATTCACTCCTCCTCCTCCTCCTCCTCCTCCTCATTTGCTTGTTCGCTGTCCTCCGGTTTCTCCTCCTCCCCCTTCTCCTTCTCAATTTCCTCCTGCCCTTCCTTCTCCTCCTCTCCCTGTACTGGTGCAGCTGAGCAACAGTATACTGTACACAGAATCAACATTTACTCATCCACCACAAACACAGAAACAATTACATAGTGTAGTATAATTTGACTGTTAGTCAAATGAGTGAGATATTGAATCCGATCTATTGGTGAGTAAGAAGTCATCAATTGACTTTGAAATTTTGTTGCAAAACCGCTTGTCGGAAAGTAGCAAGGTATCGAATCTCCAGGGAGGGCGATCTTTTCTATTCAGAGTAAAGGAGATGTCCATTTGTATAGGCGCATGGTCTGAAATTACAATGGCTAAATAGTCAACTGAGCGGACAGAGTCTAACAGGGTTTTATCAATACAAAAATAATCTATCCTGGTATAAGAGTGGTGTACATGTGAAAAAAAAGAGAATGCTTTTAATAGTGGGTTAGCAGATCTCCATGGGTCCACACATCCATTTTCCTTCATAAAGGCTGATAAGGACCTGGACATTTTAGAGAGTGTTGAGGGTCTTAGAGAAGAGCGATCCAAAACCGGGTCCACAACACAGTTCAAATCTCCCCCCAAAATAAGTTGGTGTGTGTTTAAGTTTGGGAGGGAGGAGAGGATCTTGTTCATAAAACCAACATCATCCCAGTTGGGAGCGTAAATATTGACTAAGAGCACTGGGGTTTGGAATAGAGTGCCCGTTACTATTATATATCTGCCATCCGGGTCAGAGATAACGTTAGAGGGTGTGAATTGAACTTTTTTGTTTACCAGTATCGCAACACCTCTTGCCCGAATATTAAAATTGGAGTGAAATACCTGGCTGATCCAAGGCTTGTGTAGTCTAATTTGATCTGCTTTCAATAAGTGAGTTTCTTGCAAAAACATAATATCGGCCTTCAAGTTTCTTAGGTGAGCAAAAACCCTTGAACGTTTGACTGGCCCGTTCATAGATTTGACATTCCACGTGATCAGTCTAACAGAGTTGTCCCTCCCATTATTAGATGAAGTCATGATTCAGTTCAAGATTTGAGTGGTCTGATTGTCCCATATACAGGCCCCCTGTACAGGGGTATTGTAGACTCCACAAAGTGATAAAGAAAAAACAAATAACAAATAAGTAACTATAAACATATGCATGTGTAACCACAACATCTGCAAAAACAACAATAACAACAGAAAATACATACAGTATATATCAAAGAGCATTTCGCTGTGACAAGCGACACATTATAGAAATAGAAATAACTGAAAGATACTGAACTTGAATAACAACTCGAGATTTGTCAAGCAAAGAAAATAATTGGGGGAGCACCAACCAGTCGGCTGGTGTGTTAACGTCATTCAGTCCAAGCCAGCTGGTAGCCAGCCTACGTTAAAGCTGGTGTGTAAGCAAACCCCGACCGTTGTGTAATTACCTCAGTCATGCCAATGAGCGTTGTAGAGTTACATTATAGAGATAGAAATAACTGAAAGATACTGAACTTGAATAACAACTCGAGATGTGTCGAGCAAAGAAAATAGTGGGGGGAACACCAACCAGTAGGCTGGTGTGTTAACGTCATTCAGTCCAAGCCAGCTGTTAGCCAGCCTACGTTAAATCTGGTGTGTAAACAAACCCGACCGTTGTGTAGTTACCTCAGTCATGCCAATGAGCGTTGTAGAATGTCTGAGCTGCTGCGGGAGAGTCAAAGTACAACATTTGGTCTTCGAAGTCCACGCGGAGGCAAGCTGGGTACAGAATTCCAAAACGAATGTCTTTCTTGTACAGTCGGGCTTTCATGTCGTTGTAAGCCGCGCGCTTTCGGGACAGTTCGACGCTGAAGTCAGGGTAGAGTGAGATCTTGTGGCCATGGTATCGCAGATCCTCCCTTCTCTTCCCAAAAACACGCTCCTTGTCCTGGTAGTTGTGGAAAAGTACGATGAACGCTCTGGGTCTGGGGTAGTTTCCTCCGGCTTTATTTTCTCTCCCCAGCCTGTGGGCGCGAGACAGTATGAGCGGTGTGGGGAAAAAATTAGCACCACAGATCTCCGAAAACAATTCGGTCATGAATTGGATTGGATCCGAGCCTTCCATTTTTTCAGGGATGTCGATCACTCTCAAGTTGGCTCTGCGCGAGCGGTTTTCAAGATCATCCAACTTGTCGGCCAGCCGAGCGTTTTCCGTTTTGAGTTGAGCATATGCGCCCTCCATCTCGACAACTCTGTCGCTGTAGTCAGACAAGCCCGATTCGACGGAGGTGATCCGTTGTCCATGTATATCCAGCGTGGATTTTATTGCCTCCAGGGTCCTATTCACCGGTGTGAGAGCTGAGTTTAGCAGCGAGGTGACCACTGCCGTCGTGTCGGTGAGTATGGCAGTACGGAGGTTCTCCAAGTCGCTGGGCAAGGCTGGCGTCGCTTTGGCTGGGGAAACAGGCATGTCTTTAGCCTCATTAGCAAGTTCAATAGCCCCACTAGCAAGTTCAATAACTCCGAGGCTAGCAGCAGTTGCCTTCGGTGTTTTATCCATTCTCTTTGCTCTTCCCGCCATGTTGTGAAAACGTAGCGCAGTATTCTTCTTTTAGACTTAAAGTTTAGATGGTGAATTGTAGCATGTCGCTTGTCAAATAAATAAATAGTTTGCAAGTTGTGCGGGAGCCACTCTAGACACGTCTATCCCGTCGCCATGCTAAACCAGAAGTCCTGCAGAGTCAACTCTGCTAAGGGCAGTGCTGCAGAGCCGCAGAGCCCAACTTGGCTAAAGGACATTCCCCTCGAAAGGATTAACATTGTGGTTGCACATTTCTGTTTTGTGAAAATAAATACGCCCTTCGGTTTTGGCTAACTCTGAACTACTGTCACCTGACCCCCACGGGAAGCATCCAGGTCTGAAGCTAAGGTGTGCACATGCACGGATACTCTTCCCAAAGGGGCCAGCTGACCTACCACCATGAATTTCCCCAGGACCACAAACAGACACGGGAGAATGCGCCGAGAAACAGTAAGAAAGCTTTTATTGCATAAGAATAGATAGTTTAATACAAGGTTATATTTCGATATAAATAACTGGTCGGTTAGCCTATTTAAAAGACCCACGCCTCTTAAACCTAAGGTAGTTTAAAAGGAGGAAGTGCTCCATGCCCCGTAGACCCACCCCCAGACTGTTACTCCCACCCACGCCACCTATCCCCGTCCCTGAGACACTACACACGTGAAGGAAAAAGAGTCTGCCCTGCACACAGGTCTATGACTATCAAACGTCAACTTAGAATCACACTATACCACACGGTTCACTGCAAACAGCCTGAAATAAGTATCGATATCACACTATCCCTCGGGGAGCCACGACAAATGATTTAGGGAGAATATAGGTAGATAAATACACACTAAGTGTTCACACGGTAAATTAAGGGGGTTTGGATAGGATAGTGGGTGCTGTTCACCGCTAGGGGTTGTGACCAGGCCTAGAATACTCCTCCCATATCCTAACCTAGGTCTGGGGCAGTGGAAGCGCTGAGTTACAAACAATACAAAAAAAGGTTAATGATAACCGGGGCCCGAAGCTGAGGGCCGGAAGGACGCCACCTCCTTCCGCTCCCGTAGCCCCTCTCGGCTTCGGGCTAAAAACTGTTCGGTCTGTACTGGGGTGTTTTAGGCACTCCAAGCACCAGGTGTGCAATAATGTCCTTCCGCCTGCAATGAAAGGCACAGTCAATAAGAGCAAGGTCCCCCCATTCACGGGTTCGTCAAAATGCACAATGGATTAGATATCCTCCATATGATTTAGAAAAGAGAGAAAGGTAGTTCACAGAGGATGGAGAATCCACAATACTAGGTTCCAGTCTTCGACAGTATTACTGGCTTTACTGTATGCCGTTCCGATAATCTTCAGCTTTACGCCACTAATAATATTCCTAATTCAAATGCAGTCACTGTTCGTCTATGTCTTCATTTACCACTCTGGAAAATAGTTCGTTTGTTTAGGCACGTATTCTACTGTCTTGTGTTCTTTACTCACGGCGCCCGGTGTGGCGATAATGTCTCTCCGGTCTGAAGCTCCACTCGTTTCCACTGTGGGGGAAACACCGCAGTCGCCGCTATGAACTGGTCCCACTGGAGGAAAGGTAAAAACACAAAAGAGCCGCGTGTCCTCGTACTCCTTAGCCCTGCGTCCTCTGCTACCGTCCTCTCGACTCCCGTTTTCGTTCTGCCACTGTCCGTCATTGATTCTCCTTTCAGTAGCGCCAGCCCTTCCGGGTACCGCCCTCCGTCACGCCAGCCAGCCAATCACCTCGCGCTCCCTCCAACGACGCTCCCCAGCTGCGTAAGAAGAAGAGGGCACACATGTGTAGCCTGTATAACATTTACATACGCTACCCCCCCCTGGTGGTCCTGCACTCGCCTGCTGTAGCTGTCGTCTGCACAAAATCACCATCCTCCCAAGATGGCTCTTTCTGCTCCCGTCAGGACCTCCTGGACTCCACTCCGCCTAAACAAAACAACAGGGACAGCATGGTGCAGTACAGTGACGGTACTTCACATATCATCATCAGCTGATATTCACTTGCCTTTTCCATCAGCCAGGTATGCCTTTAGGTCTTCTTCCAGACCATCCCGGGACACGTCCTCCTCTTTGGCTCCCGCAGGTATATACACCCCCCATACAGATACCCCTATACCCCCACCCGCGACATTTCCCCCCCCTATTTCGATGGCTGTCCCGGCCATCACAGCTGGACCAAGCGGATGGGGGGTTTACCCAAGTTGCTGCGCCGGGATCGTCGAGGCGGTCTTGCCTACAGGGGGACCACTGCAGGCCCGGCTTCGGCCCTTCCATTCCCTCGGCTGCTCCCTCCTTCCTCAGGATCGACAGGTACCTCCACCTCTCCAGGACCTCCTTCCTCAGGACCGACAGGTCTCCCACTTGACTCCAGGCGCCGGGATCGTCGAGGCGGTATCACCTCCAGGGGGACTACTGCAGCCTCGGCTGCCTCCAGCTGTACAGGTAACGGGGGTTCCGCCGCAGGTCTCGGTACAGCGGGGCCAAAGTGAAGCTCTGGGACTGGGAGGATGTAACCGCCCTGGCCGGTCGCTGGGGGCGGCAGGAAGGGGAAGTGGAGACCCTGGGTTTCAAGGGGGGCCCTACCTTCTGCCGGTCCCTCCAGCACTTCATCAGGGTATGAGGGCACCCCCGCTGGACAGGGCCGGAGATTGTTCCGATGCAGGGTGCGACCAGGCCCTTCCTGACCCTCCGGCCGAACCAGATACACGGGTTGGTCGGGTCGGGGCTGTCCGATAATCACATGGGGTCTGGGTACCCACCGGGGTGCCAACTTCCCCTGGGCCCGCCGACGAAAGTTCCTTATCAAGACCCGTTCTCCCGGCAGCAAGGGTACTGCTCGCGCCCCTCGGTCATAACGAGCCTGGTCCCACCGCTGCCTCTTGGTCACATTCGCCTGTACTCGCTCGTAGGCCTCCGTCAGTGTCTGGTGATGGCCCTGAACCCATCCCTCCAGGGTGGCTCTCCGTTGCGGGGGTGAGACATCGTGTATCAAGTCCACTGGCAACCTGGCATGGCGACCAAACACTACAAAATGAGGAGTCATACCTGTACTTGCGTGTATGGCATTATTGTAGGCTTGGACGAGGTATGGAAGCTGATGGTGCCAGTTTGGTTGGATGTCGGGGTCGAGGGAGCCCAGTAGAGAGAGCAGCGTTTGGTTAAAGCGCTCACAGGCCCCATTGCCCTGAGGGTGGTACGGAGTCGTGCGGCTCTTCACGCACCCATACATGTCACACAACTGCTGCATCAGCCGGGACTCAAACGCAGCCCCCTGATCCGTCAAAAAACCGTTCCGGACACCCAAAGGGTTGGATCAGCGTTGTCCATAGCGCCTTGACTGTGCTGGACGCCGTCTGATCTTTGGTGGGAACGGCAAAGGCGTAGCGAGAGAACAGGTCAGTCATCACCAGGATGTAGGGATAGACATCGGCCGGCCGGCCCAAGGATAGATAGTCCAAACCCACCACCTCAAACGGGTAGCTACTCCGGATGGAGCTCAGAGGCGCCCGTTGTTCTGGTCCGGCCTTGCTGACTGCACACATGGGGCACTCCTTGGTCCAGAGCTGCACTGTCTTGCTCATGCCTGTCCAGAAGAACCGTCGCCGCAGCAAGGAGAGTACCTTCTCGGCACTAGAATGGCCAGCGGCCTGATGATAGTCTTTCCAGAGACCCTTGGCCCGACTGAGAGGTACAACCAGCTGGTCAGTGGTCAGATGGGTATCAGGCTCCACCCCTCTCCTCACAATAAGCCCTCTGTGGAGGTTCAGGCACTCCCCCCAGACTGTTACTCCCACCCACGCCACCTATCCCCGCCCCTGAGACACTACACACATGAAAGAAAAAGAGTCTGCCCTGCACACGGGTCTATGACTGTCAAACGTCAACTTAGAATCACACTATACCACACGGTTCACTGCAAACAGCCTGAAATAAGTATCGATATCACACTATCCCTCGGGGAGCCACGGCAAATGATTTAGGGAGAATATAGGTAGATAAATACACACTAAGTGTTCACACGGTAAATTAAGGGGGTTTGGATAGGATAGTAGGTGTTGTTCACCACTAGGGGTTGTGACCAGGCCTAGAATACTCCTCCCATATCCTAACCTAGGTCTGGGGCAGTGACGGTACTTCACATATCATCATCAGCTGATATTCACTTGCCTTTTCCATCAGCCAGGTATGCCTTTAGGTCTTCTTCCAGACCATCCCGGGACACGTCCTCCTCTTTGGCTCCCGCAGGTATATACACCCCCCATACAGATACCCCTATACCCCCACCCGCGACATTTCCCCCCCCTATTTCGATGGCTGTCCCGGCCATCACAGCTGGACCAAGCGGATGGGGGGTTTACCCAAGTTGCTGCGCCGGGATCGTCGAGGCGGTCTTGCCTACAGGGGGACCACTGCAGGCCCGGCTTCGGCCCTTCCATTCCCTCGGCTGCTCCCTCCTTCCTCAGGATCGACAGGTACCTCCACCTCTCCAGGACCTCCTTCCTCAGGACCGACAGGTCTCCCACTTGACTCCAGGCGCCGGGATCGTCGAGGCGGTATCACCTCCAGGGGGACTACTGCAGCCTCGGCTGCCTCCAGCTGTACAGGTAACGGGGGTTCCGCCGCAGGTCTCGGTACAGCGGGGCCAAAGTGAAGCTCTGGGACTGGGAGGATGTAACCGCCCTGGCCGGTCGCTGGGGGCGGCAGGAAGGGGAAGTGGAGACCCTGGGTTTCAAGGGGGGCCCTACCTTCTGCCGGTCCCTCCAGCACTTCATCAGGGTATGAGGGCACCCCCGCTGGACAGGGCCGGAGATTGTTCCGATGCAGGGTGCGACCAGGCCCTTCCTGACCCTCCGGCCGAACCAGATACACGGGTTGGTCGGGTCGGGGCTGTCCGATAATCACATGGGGTCTGGGTACCCACCGGGGTGCCAACTTCCCCTGGGCCCGCCGACGAAAGTTCCTTATCAAGACCCGTTCTCCCGGCAGCAAGGGTACTGCTCGCGCCCCTCGGTCATAACGAGCCTGGTCCCACCGCTGCCTCTTGGTCACATTCGCCTGTACTCGCTCGTAGGCCTCCGTCAGTGTCTGGTGATGGCCCTGAACCCATCCCTCCAGGGTGGCTCTCCGTTGCGGGGGTGAGACATCGTGTATCAAGTCCACTGGCAACCTGGCATGGCGACCAAACACTACAAAATGAGGAGTCATACCTGTACTTGCGTGTATGGCATTATTGTAGGCTTGGACGAGGTATGGAAGCTGATGGTGCCAGTTTGGTTGGATGTCGGGGTCGAGGGAGCCCAGTAGAGAGAGCAGCGTTTGGTTAAAGCGCTCACAGGCCCCATTGCCCTGAGGGTGGTACGGAGTCGTGCGGCTCTTCACGCACCCATACATGTCACACAACTGCTGCATCAGCCGGGACTCAAACGCAGCCCCCTGATCCGTCAAAAAACCGTTCCGGACACCCAAAGGGTTGGATCAGCGTTGTCCATAGCGCCTTGACTGTGCTGGACGCCGTCTGATCTTTGGTGGGAACGGCAAAGGCGTAGCGAGAGAACAGGTCAGTCATCACCAGGATGTAGGGATAGACATCGGCCGGCCGGCCCAAGGATAGATAGTCCAAACCCACCACCTCAAACGGGTAGCTACTCCGGATGGAGCTCAGAGGCGCCCGTTGTTCTGGTCCGGCCTTGCTGACTGCACACATGGGGCACTCCTTGGTCCAGAGCTGCACTGTCTTGCTCATGCCTGTCCAGAAGAACCGTCGCCGCAGCAAGGAGAGTACCTTCTCGGCACTAGAATGGCCAGCGGCCTGATGATAGTCTTTCCAGAGACCCTTGGCCCGACTGAGAGGTACAACCAGCTGGTCAGTGGTCAGATGGGTATCAGGCTCCACCCCTCTCCTCACAATAAGCCCTCTGTGGAGGTTCAGGCACTCCCCCCAGACTGTTACTCCCACCCACGCCACCTATCCCCGCCCCTGAGACACTACACACATGAAAGAAAAAGAGTCTGCCCTGCACACGGGTCTATGACTGTCAAACGTCAACTTAGAATCACACTATACCACACGGTTCACTGCAAACAGCCTGAAATAAGTATCGATATCACACTATCCCTCGGGGAGCCACGGCAAATGATTTAGGGAGAATATAGGTAGATAAATACACACTAAGTGTTCACACGGTAAATTAAGGGGGTTTGGATAGGATAGTAGGTGTTGTTCACCACTAGGGGTTGTGACCAGGCCTAGAATACTCCTCCCATATCCTAACCTAGGTCTGGGGCAGTGGAAGCGCTGAGTTACAAACAATACAAAAAAGGTTAATGATAACCGGGGCCCGAAGCTGAGGGCCGGAAGGACGCCACCTCCTTCCGCTCCCGTAGCCCCTCTCGGCTTCGGGCTAAAAACTGTTCGGTCTGTACTGGGGTGTTTTAGGCACTCCAAGCACCAGGCGTGCAATAATGTCCTTCCGCCTGCAATGAAAGGCACAGTCAGTAAGAGCAAGGTCCCCCCGTTCACGGGTTCGTCAAAATGCACAATGGATTAGATATCCTCCATATGATTTAGAAAAGAGAAAAAGGTAGTTCACAGAGGATGGAGAATCCACAATACTAGGTTCCAGTCTTTGACAGTATTACTGGCTTTACTGTATGCCGTTCCGATAATCTTCAGCTTCACGCCACTAATAATATTCCTAATTCAAATGCAGTCACTGTTCGTCTATGTCTTCATTTACCACTCGGGAAATAGTTTGTTTGTTTAGGCACGTATTCTACTGTCTTGCGTTTCTTTACTCACGGCGCCCGGTGTGGCGATAATGTCTCTCCGGAGTAGACCTCGTAGGCCCGGACACAAGGGATGGCGGCGATCTGGAAGTGGCGGTGCCCCCTGGGTCAGCCACTGATGGACTTGTCGCAGGTCCGGGTCCCCCCGCTGGCTCTGTTTCCAGTCCCGTGCCTCCGTGGCTGCCGCCTCCGTGTACGTAGCTTCCTCAGCCTCCTTCTCCAGCGGGTCCCGTCCTTCCACTGCCTGGACCGCCGTGTTCCCCGTTTCTGGCAACCGAGACAATATATCAGCATTCTGATTGACAGCCCCTGGCCGGTACTTGATTACGTAGGAGTAGTTCGCGAGCTGGGCCGCCCAGCGCTGCTCGTGTGCCCCCAGCCGGGCCGTTTCCAGATGCACCAGCGGATTGTTGTCCGTGAAGATAGTAAACTGGGCCCCCCAGAGGTAATCTTTGAATTTTTCGGTCACTGCCCACTTCAAAGCCAGCAGTTCCAATTTGAAGGAGCTGTAATTCTGGTCGTTGCGCTCGGTCTGGGACAGGCCACGGCTGGCGTAGGCGATGACCCGCTCCTGGCCCCCCTGTACCTGGGACAGGACTGCTCCCAGCCCCTCCAAGCTGCCATCCGTATAGAGCCTGAACGGCTGGCCGTAATCAGCGAAGGCCAAGATGGGGGCCTCCAACAGGTTCCTCTTCAGCTCCTCAAATGCCTGCTGACAGGGCAGCTGTGGGTGGGCACAGGCCAGCTGCGGACGGCCTGAGTCTTCTCTGGGTCAGTTGCCACCCCCTGGCTGCTGACGATATGTCCCAGGTACCTCACCTCCCGGTGGAACAACCTGCACTTCCCTGGCTGGAGTTTGAGACCATGCTCCTGCAGGCGATGGAACCCCATCTCGAGATGATCCAGGTGGCTCTGAAAGTCGGGGGAATAGACGATCACGTCATCCAGGTATATGAGGAGATGGTCATTCACCTGACCACCCAGGCAACGCTCCATCAATCGTTGAAAGGTGGCGGGGGCATTGCACAGACCAAAGGGCATCCGCTCGAACTGGTACAACCCCAGTGGTGTGGCGAAGGCTGTCTTCTCCTGGTCCTCCGGCGCCACTTCCACTTGCCAATACCCACTGGCCAGATCCAGGGTGCTGTACCAGGTCGCCTGGGTCAGATTGGTCAACGATTCCTCTATCCGGGGCAGCGGGTATGCATCCCTGTGGGTCACAGCGTTCAGCTTCCGGTAGTCTACGCAGAAGCGCCAGGATCAATCCTTCTTGCGGACCAACACCACTGGGGCCGCCCATGGACTGGAGCTCTCGCATACCACCTTGCTGTCGACCATCCCATGCAGCAGCGTCCTCAGCTCTGCGTATAGCTGTTTCCCACACCCTCCCGGCCGTTGGAGGAACAGTGGAGGTGAAAGCTTCCCGCCCCGGGTGTCCCCCCTGAAATATGCCCTCCCAACATTCTGAGATAACGTTCATGCCCAACAACCCATATTCCGTACTAATACAGTCATCGTTTACAATCACCACTCCCCGACCCAGTACCTCAATACCGCCGATGGTAAAGTCCAGAACCACGTAGCCCACAAATGGAATTTGTAGCCCATTAGCCGCTCGCAGGGTCAGCCAGGGTAGTCCTCCAGGCCCCTGGAACCCTTCGCCCCCGAAATGGCGCTGAAAGAATGATTTGCCAAACATAGTCACCTGTGAACCCGTGTCCAGCACACATGGTATCTTCTTACCCCTAATCAGGACCTCTACCTCGGGACAGCGACCCACCATGGTTGGTCTCTGTAGGGCCTCCGTCGTACCTTCTGAACCGGTCACTTGCCCTGTAGTGACCGGGACTGTTGAAAATCCGGGGGAAGTGTGGTCCTACGCGTGCAGTACCTCTCAATATGTCCCGCCTCCCCGCAGTTCTTGCAGATTGGCCGACCCTGCTCATCCCACTGGTAGTTTCGCGGCTCCCGGTTGTCAGGGCGTCGGCGCGGCCGTGCAGAGGGTCTAGCTGAAGGGCCTGGCTGTTCCCACCTCTGGGCTGACTCGGGTCCAGGTCCAGAACCCCACATCTGGCTCCGTATTTCCTCGGCAAGGGTGCTCCCCAGCAGTGTTACCTGGTCACGTAGTTCCCTCTGTAGCTCCACCCGTAGCAAGTCTTTCAGCTGTTGTAGGCCGCTCTGGGATACTGCTTCGACGCCGGGAGGTGGGATAGCTGGGGCAGCTCGGGTCTGGCAAGCCCCGCCACCTCAGTGGACGCTCGTTCCTCCCGCTCAATGGAGCTCGCTTCCTGCCGAACCTCCTCAAAAGTTGCTTTTGGGTTCCGTCTCAGGTGGCGCAGGAGTTCGCGCTTGATAGGGCCTTCCCGGAGGCCTTTAGTGAACTGCGCCCTCAGCCTCTTATTTTCCTCCCCTGCCCCATCTGGGTCACTAACCCTCCATAGGTACAGGCACTCTCTAAGGCGCAGGGTGAACTCCTCTATCCATTTACATTTACATCATTTAGCTGACGCTTTTATCCAAAGCGACTTACAAGTTCTGTACGACAAGCCATCAGGAAGGGCACAACTCTATCAGCTGAGCAACAATGTTCATCAAAGTGTTGAGTGCTACAGTGTAGGTTAGTTTATTAGGACAAGTGCATGACAGTACGGTTAGTTAGGGTTAGATTTTTTTTTTATATTCTTTTTTTTTTTTTTTTTTTTTCAGATAATGGTTGAAGAAGTGCGTCTTTAGTCGACGGCGAAAGATTGGACGTGATTCGGCTGTCCTAACTGGGGTGGGTAGTTCATTCCACCATTGTGGGGCAAGGACTGAGACAAGGACAAGGACTATCCCTTCCTTCTCCGCCTGCCTACAACAAAAAAAACCTTCCTGAAGGGTATCAGAAGACCTATGGTCTCCGTACTTTAGGGTTAACGCCCTGATTACTTCCTTAGGGGAAGCTTTAATAGTGGCTGAGAGGAGCATGGCTTCTCTATGTGCAGGGCCATCAAGGGAGCTAAACAGGAAATCTATTCCCTGTGGGGAGGGCAATGTCTGTGCTCGCAAAAAGGCCTCGACCTGGGTTAGCCATTGACTATATTTAGTGGTCCCCGGTTCTCCACTAAACTTAGGGACCCAATGCGACCCCAAGTACCAGGGCATCATGACTGCTTGCATCCCCGCTTCTCTAACATTCTCATCGACCATGTTTGCTGTGGACTATGGGGAAATCCTACCGACTACGCCAAAATATGTCACCTGACCCCCACGGGAAGCATCCAGGTCTAAAGCTAAGGTGTGCACATGCACGGATACTCCAAAGGGGCCAGCCGACCTACCACCATGAATTTCCCCAGGACCACAAACAGACACGGGAGAATGCGCCGAGAAACAGTAAGAAAGCTTTTATTGCATAAGAATAGATAGTTTAATACAAGGTTATATTTCGATATAAATAACTGGTCGGTTAGACTATTTAAAAGACCCACGCCTCTTAAGCCTAAGGTAGTTTAAAAGGAGGAAGTGCTACATGCCCCGTAGACCCACCCCCAGACTGTTACTCCCACCCACGCCACCTATCCCCGCCCCTGAGACACTACACACGTGAAGGAAAAAGAGTCTGCCCTGCACACGGGTCTATGACTATCAAACGTCAACTTAGAATCACACTATACCACACGGTTCACTGCAAACAGCCTGAAATAAGTATCGATATCACACTATCCCTCGGGGAGCCACGGCAAATGATTTAGGGAGAATATAGGTAGATAAATACACACTAAGTGTTCACACGGTAAATTAAGGGGGTTTGGATAGGATAGTGGGTGCTGTTCACCGCTAGGGGTTGTGACCAGGCCTAGAATACTCCTCCCATATCCTAACCTAGGTCTGGGGCAGTGGAAGCGATGAGTTACAAACAATACAAAAAAAGGTTAATGATAACCGGGGCCCGAAGCTGAGGGCCGGAAGGACGCCACCTCCTTCCGCTCCCGTAGCCCCTCTCGGCTTCGGGTTAAAAACTGTTCGGTCTGTACTGGGGTGTTTTAGGCACTCCAAGCACCAGGCGTGCAATAATGTCCTTCCGCCTGCAATGAAAGGCACAGTCAGTAAGAGCAAGGTCCCCCCGTTCACGGGTTCGTCAAAATGCACAATGGATTAGATATCCTCCATATGATTTAGAAAAGAGAGAAAGGTAGTTCACAGAGGATGGAGAATCCACAATACTAGGTTCCAGTCTTCGACAGTATTACTGGCTTTACTGTATGCCGTTCCGATAATCTTCAGCTTTACGCCACTAATAATATTCCTAATTCAAATGCAGTCACTGTTCGTCTATGTCTTCATTTACCACTCGGGAAAATAGTTCGTTTGTTTAGGCACGTATTCTACTGTCTTGTGTTCTTTACTCATGGCGCCCGGTGTGGCGATAATGTCTCTCCGGTCTGAAGCTCCACTCGTTTCCACTGTGGGGGAAACACCGCAGTCGCCGCTATGAACTGGTCCCACTGGAGGAAAGGTAAAAACACAAAAGAGCCGCGTGTCCTCGTACTCCTTAGCCCTGCGTCCTCTGCTACCGTCCTCTCGACTCCCGTTTTCGTTCTGCCACTGTCCGTCATTGATTCTCCTTTCAGTAGCGCCAGCCCTTCCGGGTACCGCCCCCCGTCACGTCAGCCAGCCAATCACCTCACGCTCCCTCCAACAACGCTCCCCAGCTGCGTAAGAAGAAGAGGGCACACATGTGTAGCCTGTATAACATTTACATACGCTACCCCCCCCTGGTGGTCCTGCACTCGCCTGCTGTAGCTGTCGTCTGCACAAAATCACCATCCTCCCAAGATGGCTCTCTCCGCTCCCGTCAGGACCTCCTGGACTCCACTCCGTCTAAACAAAACAACAGGGACAGCATGGTTCAGTACAGTGACGGTACTTCACTTATCATCATCAGCTGATATTCACTTGCCTTTTCCATCAGCCAGGTATGTCTTTAGGTCTTCTTCCAGACCATCCCGGGACACGTCCTCCTCTTTGGCTCCCGCAGGTATATACACCCCCCATACAGATACCCCTATACCCCCACCCGCGACACTACCTGTCTTTGTCGTGCTGTTGGGGTTGTTTACAAACCATAATAGTTATACACAAATCCGATGGCCTCTGTCCTGACTAACGGGATCGTATCCTCGCCCTTCAACCTAGGACGGGGGACGAGGCAGGCTCTCCGCTTTCTCCCCAAATGTTTGCGCTTTTCCTCGAACCACTTGCCATCGCACTAAGAACAAATCAAGACATCAAAGGGGTAATGGCGGGACAGGTGGAACATAAACTATTTTTATATGCAGATGATATTTTATTGGTGTCCTGCAATCCCCAAACAGCAGCTGGGGTCATTGAAACAGTTATCGAGTCCTTCTCAGCAACATCTGGATACACAATCAACTGGAGCAAATCAGACGCAATGCCTCTCTCTAAATGCTGTCCCTCTGATATCAGGAGGGGGTGGCAGTTCAGGTGGATGCCGTCAGGGTTGATATATTTAGGAATAAAGCTGATCCCAGGTCTGAAAGAAATAGTACAAGCTAATATTGCCCCTATAATCAAACACGTTAGTTTTTGTTAATTGTACCTCATCCCATTTCTGCTTTGCACTATATAGTATTGTATATTAGTACACTGCATAGTATATTGTTATATGGTAACTCAGTTACGTCTATTATGCATCGAACATTGTACATATGTCTATACTGAACACTGTGACCTCATTTTTTACTTCTAAATTACATGCTATACTATGTTATTTTATTTCATACTTATCTTGTCTTGCACAGTCTCTGGAGCGTAACAGTAAGAAGCATTTTGTATAAAAGTATTCTGTACTTCTGTATGACAACTATTAAAGAAACTTGAAACTTGAACTTAACTGTCACAGCGAGAGCGTACTTCACCCCTCCTCCTTCTCCCCTCACATTCACCACACACTCCTCTTCATCCTCCCTTCCATCCACCACGCACTCCTCTTCATCCTCCCTTCCATCCACCACGGAAGCCTCACGCCCTTTTATGGTCAGCATCCCTTCACCTCCCGTCACTCAACCCAGCTGCACCTCATCCCCTGATTCACACGCTGTCAGGCACCTCACTCCTCACAGCTGTATCCCATCCCCTGATGATGAGGACCCTACTTCAACCGGACGACGCTGACCAGAAGTCGTTGTGGTGTTAGTATCATTCTGTTCCTGCTCCCTCTCTCAACACGGACCCCGTGTCTTTTGTCTGCAGTAGCACTGGAGTGCACTTGCTCCCTTTATCCCCAATTCATATCTGTTGTACATTTCTGGATGTAATTCTTGCCTACTTGGGAATACCATTAAAACAACCTGAAACGCTCCATTCTCCTCTCCTGTGTTCAGCGATTGGGCTCTGCTTAAAACCCATTCTCACATTAACCCCCCAGAATTGGGCCAAGATGAATATGTCCCTTCTTGGTAAGATAAACTTAGTAAAAATGATATGGCTCCCAAATTAAATTATATCCTATATATGCTTCCACTAACCCTCCCAACTCAGTTACTCAAACAATATGACAAGGTAATTAATATATATTTGTGGGGGGGCAAAAGGCCGCTATTCGGTCGGGCCCAAATGTATGCAGCTAAAGAAGATGGCGGCTTATCCCTGCCTAAACTAGACTGGTATCACTATGCGTTCTCACTATCCCATCTCTCCAAAATGAACCACTCGGCTGAAGAAGCACCTGCTTGGGTCAAGTGGAGGAGGAAATGGTATATCCCTCATCTCTGGAATCCTTCCTGACACAATCAGACAGACGTATACCTTTTAAGAACCCTCTCCTGGCATTTACCAGATAAACTTGGAATCAATCACACAGGCTAACTAGAACTAACCCATATCTAACTGCAAGAACCTCTATATGGTTTAATAAAAAACTAAAGATTGGTAAGAAATCAGTCATATGGGATGACTGGGTTAAAAAGGGGATACATGTACTAGGTGATATAGCCGGGGAAGATGGGGTATTACCGTTTGAGGATATTAGAAATGATTTTGGCATAGATAATAAAAACTTCTATAGATTCCTGCAGATTAGACATTGTATATCGTCATCAGTAGTTGGGGCAAAA
Source organism: Notolepis coatsorum (assembly GCF_963971535.1). Lineage (NCBI taxonomy): Eukaryota > Metazoa > Chordata > Actinopteri > Aulopiformes > Paralepididae > Notolepis > Notolepis coatsorum. The sequence continues at coordinate 136,339,053 of NC_140165.1, read as the reverse complement.
TGTGGCCCGATTACTGCAATTCAAGAAATATTTTATAAAGGATGGTGGAGGAAAGGCGGTGCATCAAGGTTCTATGATGTTATAAGGGAACACAATGCACCCAAATTGGCGGGTCTGAGGTTGAGCTGGGAGAACGATGTACGTGAGGATATTACTGAGGAAATATGGGAGAAGCTGGTGTCCAAATGGGGTAAATTCTCTCGGGAGGCACAGTCACAACTTATCTTTTACAAAGTCTTAAACAGAAGCTATTGGACACCTAGTAAACTAGCCAGACTAAAATTAAGAAACAGTGACATCTGCTGGAGATGTGAGAAGGAGACAGGTACTCTACTATTATGTTATACGAATGTGAGAAAGTTCGGAAAATGTGGGATCAAATTGTGATATTCCTAAGTAAAGTTCTGAATGTAAAGGTGAATAACTCCCCAGCGGCATGCGTATTGGGTATAGTACCGAAAGATATTATCGAAAGAGGATATCTTAGCTGAGATATGGGATCATTTTCTACACCTAACTGAACGGTCTGGGGATGAATGATTGAGGCAGGGTTTCAGTATTATCAATGATAAATGTGAAAAGTAGGATCTGACCTGATGGTACCTATATTTTATTTTGTATTATGTATGTACATATATTGTATGTCCGAATGGTGTATCTATGGCATAGCCACTTGCTCTATCACACTCTCACATACGCATATCTAGCCGCATACGCATGTCTAGGACACACACACTCTTATGTACACATAACTGAGCTACACACACTCACATGCACATGGCTGAGATATACATATCTAAGGCACACATACACTCATATACTCACATATAGGAAGCAGGCATACACACACATACTTACACACATATCTGAAGCATACGCTCTCACTTACACATATCATGGGATATACACATACATATGGGACACACACACATACATAGCTGAGACACACATACATATACACATCTGAGATACACACTCACACACATGTCAGAGACATACATGGGTACGAGACACACACAAAATGCAGGTTCACAGTCACATATCTGAGAAATACACACACATACACATATGAGACATACACACATACATACGTGAGACACGTACTCACATACACATATCTGACACACATTCATACACATTCTCACACACACTTACATATATCTGCGATACATCCTCTCACATGCACTATGGAGAAAGATGGCATCCCGATAGAGATGCAGCACATACTTGCATCGCAGGTAGAATTGGACATGTAACGTATATACGTCTTGGTTATTATATGCACAATATATAGTAATGTTTTTTTTTTTTTTTTTGTGTTTTTTTAATTTCCATGTCTGTTTTTGGTGTATAAGTCCTATGTAAGTTTTGTATGTCTACAAGAAAAAGAAAAAAAGACAAATCTTTGACTTTGCATGTTATGCTGATGAAAGTTCTTCCATGAAGATGTGTAAGATTTGTGAAAAAATATTAATAAATTTTTTTTTAAACCAGGACGAAATTTCTCTTCATGTATGCTGATATTGTTGACTAAAACAAGACGAGACAAAATAATTATAACTTTTCTTAATGCCCTCGTCCCGAGTAGAGCAGTGTGACGGGGAGCTCTGTGTTATTAGCATTAGCTGAAGAGCTATTTGAAAAGCTAGTTTTAGCTTAACGTTACCTTGGCTAAAGTTGCGACTATTCATAATCCAGCTGCAGACCTGCAAGCAAAGTACAGCAAGTTGGCAAAGGAGTATTCCAAGGTAAATCACTTTTTCACCAGTAACGTTACATTATTTGTATTTCCATCTAGCTTGCGTTAACTAGTGGCTAACCTAGCTCACGCTAATGTGGCTAACTGATCGACCTCTCCCACACAATTAATTACATGTTGCGGACAGCCATACCGGTGACAATGTTTAGCTTTTAGTGCCAAATGATAAGAGTCTGAGGCGGAGTCTCAAAAGAGAATGTTGAATATTTATTGTGCATTTAAAATCACAACAGAGCCTCTGCTACTACAGTAGCTAACATAAACGGAGCCTTCTGGATAGGAGGAAGTGCGCAACAACGTATAATGTCCGTGTGGAACCAATGTGCCAACAACCTTCTTCTTCTTCTTCTTCTTTTTTGGGTTTTACGGCGGACGGCCACCATGACTGGGGCATTTACCACCATCTTCTGGAATCCTTAATCCCCTACAGTGTCCATTTTCCCCTGCCCATCATGAAGTGCAGCTAATGCTGCTCCTCCCTGACTGAGCCCCCCTCTGTGATACACTCCTTGCCTCCACTGGGTTGACTCTGGACTTCCTGAATATTCACAATCCCCTCCTCAAATTCCTTAACCACATCCTCCCATTTCAAACCTTCCATGCCCAAGTGTTGATGCCAACAACCTTTCCGTGGGTGAAGCATAGTTGAGCATAGTTGAGCAAAACTTTTAATGATACTAATACTAATCTATACAATCACCTGTTGTTGAATAAATACCATTACTTTCTAGTTATTACTAAAAAACAGTATATATAAAACAGTAGCTGTAAAAAAGAAAAGAAAAAAAATGTCGTATAATTTATATAATATATATTTTTTTACATTAACTAAAAATAGACAAAAATGTCATCCGTTTTCGTCGACAAAATCTAGACTAAAACAAAAAAGACAAAATTGAGACAAAAACTGACTAAGACTAAAATGCTCAGACATTTAGTTGACTAAAACTGACTAAACGAAAAATAAATGAAGATGACTAAATATGATGAAAACGAAAAAGGAGCACTTGACACATGACTAAGACTAAAACTAAAATGAAAATAGCTGCCAAAATTAACACTGCTCACAGGTCCAGCTCAGCCCTCCTCTATCATACCAAGCTCTCTCAAGTCCAGCCAGCTCAGCCCTCCTGTCATACCAAGCTCTCTCAAGTCCAGGAGGCGTGAACACTTAAGGTAACTTACTTGCGTTCAGCTTTTCTCTGATTGGCCACGACGCCCATGTGACCGCGGCAGAGCGGAAATAGGCTGCTGTGTAACCAGGTCAATTGGACATTGATTATTATTATTATTATTGGGGTTTGAAATGTCACCAAATCCTGTTTATTATTTTATTAAGGATTGAAATGTTATTAAATCCTGTTTACAAATGTTTAATGCTTACAATTGTTTATTATTTCTTTATACCAAAGGCACTTTTATTTGAATGTAACTTGGGAAGTTCACGTTCGAGAGTGTAGCACTTCCGGGGTCAATTATTAGCGCGATGATAGAAGCAACCTCTTCCGGTTTGGGGATTCAGTTGCAACAACTATTCAACGTGGGAGGTACGTTTGATTATTGTAGCGCACAGCACTTTTATGTATTACACTGTTGTATATATATTTTGTATGTGAATTGAATGTTAACAGATGATAATGACTCGATAGTGTTGTAATGAATGGTGTGGTTATGTTATATGCACAATTGGTATTTCACCGTGGTAATATCGTCAATTTATTGTTCTCTGTCACCAGACTTGACGAGATATATTTGTGACGCTGTTCTTGTGGTATTTCGACCACCCATTTGATACAGGTATGTGTGCCTTAAGAGTTCGGTCTATTGTGTAATTTGTCATTCACGTTTCATGCATTGCTAATAAGATTAGTATGTTAAATTACTATGTGAGATGTGGTTAAGCCATGCGGTACATGTAATGGTTTTGATATGTTAAATTACTATGTGAGATGTGGTTAAGCCATGCGGTACATGTAATGGTTTTGATATTCTGAGTTGCAACAACTATTCAACGTGGGAGACTTGACGAGATATATTTGTGACGCTGTTCTTGTGGTATTTCGACCACCCATTTGATACAGGTCGGTGGGCTCCATTGCAGGCCATCGAATAAAGGATTGAACTGTCGTCCATGTGTGCTGATTCGTCATTTACACCACGCCCAGAACACAACGCAGGAGCCACGTGTGTTAGGCAGGCCTACACACAGAGAACATCCGTTACAGTGGTACCGTTCGACCCGGATCCGGATAAAGAACCTTCGCCAGGATCGTTCGCCAGGGAAGCTGCAGTTCCAAAGTCAACCCGCCCTCATCATTGGTGAGACGCTGCCCTCTAGTGGCGGGTGATAAACTCTTCACACAGGTGTCCTCACAATCAACACAGCCCTCATCATTGGTGAGACGCTGCCATCTAGTGGCCGGTGGAAAGAACTTCACCCTACGTGGCTTCAAATACAGTGAAGGTATGTCACAGCCACAAGCCACTGTTTTGTAAATTGTGAATAAAGACAATTAAAGAAGACAATGAACTTGTGAAGAAGAAAAAAAGACATGAAGATGAGGATGCCAGTGAATGTGTAAAAGACATTTAGGTATTCATTTAATTGGTTAATCTCTTATGCAATTTCATTCCTATTAATTTTTTTATTTTATTTTTATTTTTTTTCTACTACAGTAATTAATTTTTTTTCTGTTAAGCCAAAGCACCTAAGGGTGAAAGTAGGACAATGGCAGAAGGTGGGAATACAGATGTGGTAGTAGAGATGGACTTGGATGGGGGGGGGGGGATTTTACAACCGGCTCTCAGAGACGGAGGCAACAGGACCAGATCCCGTAACATTTGAAACTCCACAGCTTACCTCCACGAGGTATGTGAATCGTGTTAGAGTGTTAGAGTGTGTGGACCGTGCCGGGCCAAGTCAATCACCAGTTAGTGAGCGACTAGCAGGTGAACAGCCAGAGTTAAGTGCGCTCATCACACAGCTGGCAGAAAAGATTGGCGAGTCCATCACAGCTAAGCTGCAGTTTAGCAGGAGCACAGACACCATTAGGTCTATTGAGCGCCCCTCAGAGGTGACAGTGCCACACCGAATAGTCGTGCACTCAGACGCCAGAGAGCCCCCTATATTCAGGGGTGATAATTCAGACAAATTCACTGTTTATGAGTGGGAGAATTTGGTTACCTCATACATGAGGAAACGAGCCACTCCAGTTAGTGAGCAATCACAGGAGATTCTATCTAAGCTCATGGGTAAAGCAGGGGATGTGGTAAGGATAAAGTTGCGTAACAACAAGTCTATTGACCACACAAGGAACCCTCACATGATTTTTGACATACTAAAACAACATTTTAGTGAACTCTCATACTCGAGCATGCCCCTGGCGGACTTTTATAGTACACTACCAAAGCCTGGTGAAGATGCTATGGAGTTTTGGATCAGGTTAAATAGGACAGTAGAAGTAGCTGATGAGTGTTTGAGGAGGCAAGGCCGTAGTATCGAGGACCCGAGTCACGAGGTCAGCATGATGTTTATCAAACACTGCCCTGATCAGTCATTGGCTAATGTTTTTAAATTCAAGTCTGCTGGGCAATGGTCTGCTTGCGAGATCCAAGAGAGACTCGATGAGCACATGCAGGACAGGAAGTCTCGAACTGCTGCAGGTGGACAGTTTGAATTAGGTACGGTAGAGCGCAGGGTTCGTTCCCAGTGTCATGTGCCTATAGTCAGTGACGCACCAGTATTGAGTGCAACAGCCTCTGTGTTTCCGGCACCGTCCCCAGCACCCACAGATGGTTCCGGAGGTGGCCATGACTACATGAGGAGTCTAGTGGGTTTGTTAGACCGCCTAGTTACAGTGCAGACTCAGGTGCCAGCCAGCGCCACAGCTCGGGTGCCTGACACACAGCGCCGGTTGTGCAGAGTTTGTAACTCTCCTGACCATTCCACTCTTTCCCACTGCAGAGGGGAGAACAGGTGTCTAGCATGTTTGTCTCCTGGTCATTGGAAGAGGGATTGTCCTCAGCAGCACAACCAGCGGCAGACTCCGCCCGGTGACAGCACTGGTGGTCAGTCTCGTCCTTTAAACGACTAAACTCACACCTAGAGAGGGGTGGTGTGGGTGGTATGGATGAATCCCTCACTGATGTCTCTGATCTTGCTCACTTGTATGAAGACAAGTGTGCCAAAGCACCTAAGGGTTCTCGTACGATCATTCAAGCAACTCAAAAGATTCAAGCTTTCAGTGACCTGTTTTATGCTTCAGTCCTTGTCAACCAGAGTGTTCAGCTTAGAGGCATGTTGGATACTGGCTCTATGTCGTGCAGTATCAGTGAATATGCAGTGGAGAAGCTCCGCTCTGGGGGTGTTTTACCTGGGAAGCAGCAGCCTGAAGAAAATATTGTTTTGATTGGCTGTGGTGGTCTGGAGACGAGGCCTGATGGGTTTTATGATTTAGGCATGCAGCTTTATGGGGTCTCCTTTACTGTACCCACGTTGGTCGTGCCCGGTCAACATGATGACCTGATAGTTGGCACGAATGTCCTTAAACATGTTACCCACGTCCTGAAGGGTGGTAGTGAGTACTGGGATCTCGCATCGAGACCAGAGCCTCAGTCAAGTCCGGAAGTGGAGCAGTTTCTGTCCATGTTTACTAATGTGGAGCGCTGGAGGGGCGGTACGGTTCCCGAGAAAATTGGTACTGTGAAGCTCACCCAGGCTGTGACGCTCCTACCGAGACACGAGCACTTAGTCTGGGGCAGACTCCCCGCTAAGGTGCCTATGTCACCTGGGAGCACTGTAATCGTGGAGCCAACAGACTCCAAGGCTATGCCACGAGGCGTTCTTGTGGGTCGGCTCGTTACACCACTCTGGGGAGATAGGTGGGTGCCCATGACTGTTGTCAATCCGTCTGACAAACCTATCACACTGAAAAGGAATTGCAAGTTGGCTGATGTTTCAGTGTGTTTGGCGATTGAGGACTTAGATGCTTTTCAGGGACTGCAGGCAGTTTCGGAAAGGCGAGAGCCTGACGCCCCTGGTTGTGCCGGTCCTTCGGCCCCGCCGGCTAGGAGTTTGTCAGAGCTCGGGCTCGGTGACATTGACATCAGTTCTTGCTAGGTCAGTGGAGCCTGCAGGTCTCAGCTTGAGCAGTTGATAATTGAATATAGCGACATCTTTTCCAAGGACTCGTTAGACTGTGGTGAGGTCAAGGGATACACTCATCGCATCCGTCTTGTGGATGAGCGCCCCTTTCGATTGCCCTACAGGAGGGTCCCCCCGGCTCACTATCAGAAGCTGAGACAGGTTCTCACTGATATGGAGGAAAAGGGGATTATCAGGAAGTCCTCGAGTGAGTACGCTTCACCTCTTGTAATGGTCTGGAAAAAGGACGGGGGGGTTCGGATCTGCACTGATTTCAGATGGCTGAATGCGCGCACCTTGAAGGACGCTCACCCCCTGCCACACCAGTCTGATTGTCTTGCCGCGCTTGGGGGCAATTGCCTCTTTAGTACGATGGATCTCACCTCTGGCTTCTTTAACATCCCAATGCATGAGGATGACAAGAAGTACACGGCTTTCACAACCCCCCTCGGGTTGCATGAGTACAATCGCATGCCACAGGGTCTATGTAATAGCCCTGCAGCCTTTATGAGAATGATGACTGGAATCTTTGGGGACATGAACTTCACAAAACTGTTGTGTTACCTTGATGATCTCCTGGTCTTCGCGCCGTCAGAAGATGAGGCCCTGTCTAGGCTCCACACCGTGTTTCAGAGGTTGAGGGAGAACAACTTGAAACTGGCTCCCAAGAAGTGTCACCTTCTGCAGCAGGAGGTTAGGTTCTTGGGCCATGTGGTCGGTGGTGGGGGCGTGTCTGTTGATCCCTCCAAGGTGGAGGTTATCTCCAACATGACAGTACAAGATCTCATGGAAGTGCACACCCTCTGTCCGTAGGATCAGGTCGTTTCTTGGGATGGTATTCTATTACCAGCATTTCCTCCCAAACTGCTCTGCTGTTGCGAAGCCATTGTTCGCCCTTACGGCTGGACAAAAGAGGAAGGGGAGGTCCCCTAAGGACAAGAAACCACCTGGCAGCTTTCGTAGGCTCACCCCTGCCGACTGGACATCGGTTTGTGGGGAAGCTTTCGACAGGCTGAAAACAATGCTGCTGGAGTGTGTCGTGCTCGCCCACCCAGATTTTGAGGAGCCTTTTGTCCTCTCAGTTGATGCGTCGTTGGACGGACTTGGCGCTGTGCTGTCGCAGGTACCTCGAGGTGAGTCTAAGGCCAGGCCTGTCGCTTTTGCAAGCAAGACCCTCAGTGCTTCACAGCGTAAGTATCCAGCGTATAGACTGGAGTTCATGGCCTTGAAATGGAGCATATGCGAGAAATTCAGCCATTGGCTGAAGGGTCAGAGATTCACAGTTTGGACGGACAATAACCCGTTGACTTATCTGCTTACGAAGCCAAAGCTTGACGCATGTGAGATTCGCTGGGTGTCTAAACTTGCGGCTTTTGACTTTGATCTCAGACACCTGCCAGGGAAGAAGAATGTGGTGGCGGACGCTTTGAGTCGTGACCCGTTCGCTAAGCATGTTAGTCAGAGGTTATTGAGGGAGCCGTACCCGGCTCTTGTGCAGGAAGCGGGGGCAGTTGAGGGGGACTCTGTGCAAGATGTTTTTAGGTACAGTTGTCTGTCCCAGACGGTGAGTAGCTCACTACTCGGGATGGATTGTGGGACAGAGGAGATCAGAGCCCTCTGTCAGTCTAAGTGTGATTGGATTGGTGCTGCTGAGTCCAGAGCGCTGGGTTTGGTTCAGAACATCCAACATCTGTCTGAGGGTCAAGATGTTTTACCGATGTTTTCAGTTGAGGAGCTCCGGTTGAGTCAGGAACAGGACACATGCATCTCTAGGGTGCTACCCTTTGTCGCTGTTCGAAAGCGACCATCTAGACGGGAGAGGCACGGCGCTAACCAGAGGGTTCTCAGACTGTTGAAACAGTGGGACAAGCTGGAGGTCCGTGATGGTGTCCTGTACCGTGTGACGAGGGACCAAGTGTCCAAGCAGAGGAGAACTCAGTACGTGTTGCCGCTGAGTCTGAGGGACAAGGCATTGTCGGGCATCCATGATCTGGCGGGTCATCAGGGCCAGGATCGCACTCTTTCTCTTGCCAGGCAACGTTTTTATTGGCCAGCTATGGAGAGGGATGTCAGAGCATATGTCAAGTGTTGTCAAAGATGTGTGTATGGGAAGTCCCCGGAGCCTGCTGCTCGTGCGCCCCTTGAAAGCATCAAGAGCTCCGCGCCGATGCAGTTAGTGTGTATGGATTTCTGGTCCGCTGAGGACAGCAATCAGCGGTCAGTGGACGTGTTGGTGGTGACTGACCATTTCACCAAGTTGGCGCACGCGTTCCCATGCGCTAATCAGACGGCGAAACAAGTTGCCAGGAAGCTCTGGGACAACGTGTTTTGTGTGTACGGGTTCCCTGAGAGAATACACGCAGATCAAGGTGCCAATTTTGAGAGCAAATTGATTGCTGAGCTCCTCAGGTTGGCGGGAGTGGCCAAATCCCACACAACGGCCTATCACCCCATGGGTAACGGTGGGACAGAGCGCTTTAACCGCACTCTGGGGAACATGCTCCGCTCTCTCCCGCTTCGGAAGAAGCACCAGTGGCCGCAGCAGGTCCAGACACTCACGTTTGCGTACAATGCCACTGTTCATGAGACTACGGGTTACGCGCCTTTCTTTTTGATGTTTGGCCGCGTCCCTAGACTACCAGTGGATGTCATGTTCAGGCAGGTCCTGAATGACCCTGGAGTTGTAGATTACGATTCCTATGCTGGCTCCCTGCTTTCGTGTCTGAAGAGTGCCATGGAGATCGCTCAGAAGCACTCCACTGTTGAGCAACAGCACCAAACCCGACAGTACAACAAGCGTGTCAAGGGTACACACCTGTCTGTGGGGGATCGGGTTCTGGTAGCAAATCAGGGAGAGCGGGGAAAACGGAAGTTGGCTGACAAATGGGAGGATGGAGTGTATACAGTTGTTGGTGTCAATCCCAGTATCCATGTCTATAGGATTCAGGATGTAGGGGGGCGCACAAGGGTAGTGCACAGGAACCGTTTGCTGGAGGTCAACTTCTTGCCATTTCCTGAGCTAGAGCAGGGGGAGGACGCCAGTGAGATTGGTCAGGCGTTTGATGACGGAGAGTCCGATGAGGGGGACTGTGATAGTAGTGACGGTATGGATCCTGCATCTGGAGTTTGGTCTGAGGGCGGTGTTGCACATGACCTGACCGACTCTGTGGAGGTAGAGGGGCCTGTGGTCTCGTCACTTACAGACTCTTTTGATTCTGTGTTGGCTGTGACAGATGGGATAGAGCAGGTTAGCCCAGTGGCCAGTCCTGCAGGGGCCATTGCTCAATGTACACCTGACACACAGGCACAGCACACAGAGGTTCCTCACTCACCTGACATAGTTGTCATAGCTCACACCGATTCAGAGGCAGAGGCTTCTCACTCACCTGACGTAGTTGTCACAGCTCACACTGATTTAGGTACAGGGGTTTCGCACTCACCTGACATGGGTGTTGCGGTTCCCACTGATTTACACCCTCACGTAGGGAATGATGGTCGGGTTAGGACACGTACAGGGAGAGTAGTGAGATCAGTGAACAGGTTGATAGAATCTATGGTTCAGATGCCATTTCTGAGAGGGGTGACTGGTTGAGTTGAGGTGGAGGTTAGGGTTCACCAAAGCCAGTTTTTTTCTTTTGTATTGCTGGGTTGAGTAGGTGTCTATCAGACAGCTTTGAGGGCCATGAGTTGTGTGGCGTATCAGGCGTCATATTGATCTAAGGGAATTTTGAGATCTGATCAATTTTTTTATTCTCTGAACCTCTTTTGGGGGTGACTTTTGAGTCGAATGGGGGACTAGGTCCTTTTTCTCTGGTGCCAGGTCTAGGTTAGTGGTAGACTACCGATATATTTTTTTTTCTCTTTGTATGTCCCCCTTGCTCTGCTGACACGGGATGTTGGTGAAATTTCAGGAGGGGTGAATGTAACCAGGTCAATTGGACATTGATTATTATTATTATTATTGGGGTTTGAAATGTCACCAAATCCTGTTTATTATTTTATTAAGGATTGAAATGTTATTAAATCCTGTTTACAAATGTTTAATGCTTACAATTGTTTATTATTTCTTTATACCAAAGGCACTTTTATTTGAATGTAACTTGGGAAGTTCACGTTCGAGAGTGTAGCACTTCCGGGGTCAATTATTAGCGCGATGATAGAAGCAACCTCTTCCGGTTTGGGGATTCAGTTGCAACAACTATTCAACGTGGGAGGTACGTTTGATTATTGTAGCGCGCAGCACTTTTATGTATTACACTGTTGTATATATATTTTGTATGTGAATTGAATGTTAACAGATGATAATGACTCGATAGTGTTGTAATGAATGGTGTGGTTATGTTATATGCACAATTGGTATTTCACCGTGGTAATATCGTCAATTTATTGTTCTCTGTCACCAGACTTGACGAGATATATTTGTGACGCTGTTCTTGTGGTATTTCGACCACCCATTTGATACAGGTATGTGTGCCTTAAGAGTTCGGTCTATTGTGTAATTTGTCATTCACGTTTCATGCATTGCTAATAAGATTAGTATGTTAAATTACTATGTGAGATGTGGTTAAGCCATGCGGTACATGTAATGGTTTTGATATGTTAAATTACTATGTGAGATGTGGTTAAGCCATGCGGTACATGTAATGGTTTTGATATTCTGAGTTGCAACAACTATTCAACGTGGGAGACTTGACGAGATATATTTGTGACGCTGTTCTTGTGGTATTTCGACCACCCATTTGATACAGGTCGGTGGGCTCCATTGCAGGCCATCGAATAAAGGATTGAACTGTCGTCCATGTGTGCTGATTCGTCATTTACACCACGCCCAGAACACAACGCAGGAGCCACGTGTGTTAGGCAGGCCTACACACAGAGAACATCCGTTACAGCTGCTCCGGCGAAAGAAAGACAGGCATTCTGTTGCCATGCTCTGCAACAAACTCTAACCTTAACCAACTCCGAAAGAATGCCTAAACTTTACCCTAACCTTAACCAACTCCGAAAGAATGCCTAAACTTAACCCTAACCTTAACCAACTCCGAAAGAATGCCTAAACTTAACCGGCGAAAGAAAGACAGGCATTCTATTGCCATGCTCTAAGACAAACTCTAACCTTAACCAACTCCGAAAGAATGCCTAAACTTAACCCTAACCTTAACCAACTCCGAAAGAATGCCTAAACTTAACCGGCGAAAGAAAGACAGACGCTAATTAATTAAACTTAAGAAAAAAAAAAAAAAAATTGAAGTGATTCAAACTTGTCACCAACTGACCGCAGGCTCGACAGCAAGCTGAGGAACGAGTTGAGCTAACCGTCAACGTTAAAACAGGGGAGATTGCGTATGCATAATGCCGCGGCAACCTATGCGCCGCCACTGCCGCTCCGCCGCGGGGCGTGATTGGGCGTACATGTCACATGACCAGAAATGACCTGGCCAATCAGAGAAACGCTGAACGCAAGTTAGTTACCTTAAGTGTTCAGGCGTCCAGGAGAGCAAGACCATTGGTAAGTATTATTGTTTCAAATACATTTTATTTTGCTAATGTATCTAATGTGAATATTTGTTCACTTGAACTAATGTGTTTTATATCTCTATTTGCAGCACAGAAGCACCAGATCAAAAGACCCTTCCCTCTGCCATCCTCCCCGTCAGATAATCCACTGCTGTCAGAACTCCAAGTAACTGAAATGTCTGGGTTTTTTATTTTTATTATTGCAACAAATACAAATGCCTACATACATCGAAGGACAGAGATTGTTATGTCAGTCATGTCTTTTGAATAAAATGTCATTGACATAATAAGCTGGGTTTATCTGCTTAATGATTTGTTGCTTTTACACATAATACAGTGAGGGATGTTTTAAAAATATAAATGGAGGGGGGTTAGTTGGGTGGTTGCTTCACCAAAAATGTTGGTCAGCAGCCGCCACTGCTCAAACCCCTCGTGTTACCTTCGTCCTCACAGGATTTCAGAACCCCTGGACACAGATGATCTAAATCCTTTGAGGCTTTTTCGAAAGCCAAGTCAAGGCCGTCTACTACGTGACTCATTTTAAGGCAGCTTTGCCGCTTTGAAATAACCTCCCATGGAATCACAGTACAGCAGTTACAGTATGAACAGTATACAACCAAACACACACATGTACTGTAGACACATGATGAGCAGTGGTAAGAGAGCACCTTTTTGTGTGGTGTGGGGATAAATCGGATTATGGATTTGGGGAGATTTAGAGGGAATAATCCGTCTGGGTATTGAAGAAGGGCAGCGATCAAAAGAGAACGCTCCGATTCTGAGCTCGGAAATCTCTCCGCACGGACGGAAAACCGAGAGTGACATTTGCTATCTCTCTCCCGAGGATAAGCTTTCATTCTCGTCACTGTGGCAGGTGTAATTGTCACATAATCACCTAATACTGTTGCAGTGCTGTGTGTGTGTTTGTGTGGGTTGGAGATAGAAAGAGAATTAGGTTTGCGGTCAATAATCAGACTTTGCAGTTTACATCAGCGGAGAGAGTGAGAGAGAAACGGTCTGTTTGTTATGGGTGTTAGTAGTAAAGCTGTGGATTGGACCGTATTTAACACACAGTTCATTTGAACAGCTGCTCGGTTGCACCGTATCTACGCCGCCACATCTGGTTGAAGTTCAAAGGTCAAATCTGCTAAAAACACACTGCCAACCCCCCCCCCCCCCCCGGTTTCTCCGTTTCTTGGTCGGGTCCAAAGGACTGCTACAGTTAACACATTACACTGAAACAAATGTCAAATAAATACTTTTAAGTGACCAGAACGCTATATACAAACTATACAAATACAACCATTTGGCCACATTAATCAAAACGTAAAAAGTTGCTCAAATGTTGGGCCAAAACATATGCAAGGAAGGTTATGCCTTTATGAATGTCAAATTTCCTAATTCCCAAGACTCATTCTATTTTTGTTCAATGACTGAAACACACATGCCAAATATTCACAAGTAGTAGTACTGTTGAATTTGCAGGTGAAATGTTTTCTTTTTTGCACCGATTAAAGATGCTCATCATGAAAATGTAGTATACCATTACACAGTAGAGGTCCATTGTCTACTAACTGTAGTTTTGAATGAATATAAAACAAGTCTTTCATTTATATTCTGCTCTACATTATGTCTCTGTAGCATACAGTATATACGCAAGCACATCCATGCCACACCGCACACACGGCCTCTTACCATCCAAAGTCTCAAATAACTTATTGTACTACCAAAGGAAGAGACTCCAGTTAGAAAAAAAGAACATTTATTGTCTAGACATTTCAATCATTTTATATTAGCTAGCATTAAGACCGTTTAGTGTTTCTCCTGGTTAGATTATTTTCCATGTAAAAGACGTACAAAAAAAAGTTCATGTTATCCCTAAAGCATGTACAGTAAGAAAAACAAAAATACAAACAAAAACCCAAATACACTTTTCACAAGCGCTCGACAGATGACAAAAGAAAGTACAAAGTGACTGGGAAGTGAGAAAAACACATAGAACCACAAGTGTAACATGGCTGAAACCCATCAACTCACTCCTCAAGCAGAAAAAACTAAACATTATTTCACTGCTGTTGCTTGGAAACCTTGTAATTATACATTTGTTTAATAGTCTTTTATCTGCCAGATACATTATACAATGTTCCTGAAATGTGAGAAGTATTTTATTTTATTTTATTAGTATGAGGTATGTTGGACACCACCCTATAATGGCAATTTCCATATGGTAAATTCTTCAGGAGGAAGTGATGTCAACAAGCTAGTTCAGATATGAGCAGTTTCCAGGACTGGCGTCTGCTCAGACTTTGTGAATTTAATCAAATTCCATTCAGTACATACAAGCACATCAAGCAGGGTGTAGAACAGAACTAATTAATTCAGAATCCTAACCTGATGGACCATGGAAATTAAATGAGGTTTGAAGATATAAACATAAGACATTATTTAAGATTCAGAGAAGTGAATTCAACGTCCTTAAATTTAATTCAACATCCGCTTCAGTGGGAGCAGCAAATTCCAATAAAGATTTGGTGTACTGAATTGGAATATCGGACAAATTCATGATTCAACGCTGAAATAACACAAACCCTGGTCATGGTGGCACCCTGGTCATAGTGGCAAAAGGGTCGTCAGTTCGACTCTCAATAACCACGTTTACCTCAACAAGACGAAGTAGGACTTCGAAGAACCAGAGCCAGCATTCATAATACCATATTCAAAGGGATATATGCTTATTGGAAACTATACTGATCGATCAACTTGGTTGGCAACAAGAACCAAAGCAAATAGCAGCACAAAATCAGTTGTTGGCAAGAGAATAGTAGAAGTAAACAGCAAAATGCCCTCATGTAAAGTAGGATCATGTGAGTGCTTGGTGACAAAGTATATGAAACGAAAATGGCCCCATCTCAAGCTCTGCCCCATTTTTTTTATCATCCAATCACAACTGTTGCTTTCCTTGGACACACTTTGAGCAACAGTTGTGATTGGAGGGTCAAGTAAAGAGGGCGGGGTTTGAGACAGGTCAATTGGTTTGTAATTACCTGTTAAATCCCTCTGCCCTTCCCTTCTTTCCAACTCTAAGCTTGTCAACATGTGTTCAGAAGGTGGGAGATCCAATGTTCAATTTCAAATATACATTTGACCTACAGTACATATATATGCTGTTCAAAACAATCTGCCTATATAGATACAAAACAGTTTTCTTTATGCAGGGAAATGCTTGCTTTTTGGAGATACAGTGGGTTTTCATACAACAGCAGTGCTGTGTGGAATGGACCCATCTCAAACCCGCCCTCTTTTGTTGATCCTCCCAATCACAACTGTTTGCTTCCAGTTGCGATTGGAGGATCAAGAAAAGATGGCAGGGCTTGAGACGGGTCCATTAAGTATGGAGGGAATGACAGGAGGGAAGGTGAGAAATACAGCAGAGCCTGAGGGTGTCGCTCATATCTTCTAAGACTTGTCCTTTCAAGTTTCTGTTGACCCGTCTCACAAAAAAGAGGGATGTGAAGGAATGACGGAGGTCAAGGAAAAATTTGAGGGTAGAGGAAAAGGTCACCCTTTCTTTTTCTTTTGTAAGAACAACCCGAATGCAGTCCAGGTGTGTCGAAACAGCAGGCTGTGGTCATGAGGTCAAAGTCAGGGGTCAAAGTTGAGAGGTCATCACTCTCATCATTCTCTGTCCGGATTGTAAAAAAACTAAAAAAATAATAAAAAAAAAATACAAAACAAACCAAAAGATTGATCAATCATTTTCTGAGACTGTCAATCTGATCAGTCACTTTTCATCTATCTTTTTCTTTCCGTCAATCTGCCTGTCAATTTGCTCATATATCTAAATGCCCTTCCATCTTTGTTCTGGGGCCTCTGCCCCTGGTCGTCGTGTGTGTGTGTGTGTGTGTGTGTGTGTGTGTGTGTGTGTGTGTGTGTGTGTGTGTGTGTGTGTGTGTGTGTGTGTTTAAAGTTTCAAGGTTCCCCTGGTGAGCTGGTCCCAGATCAGCGTTAAGACAGTGGAGAGCCCCTTTGGTTTGGTCCATGGCTGGTCCCTAGCAACCGATCCCAATGCAGTTCTTAGTAGTTAACAGACGAAGCGAGAGGTAAAGTCCAAATAGTTTCCAAAAGTCACCATTAGTTTTGCTCCCGTTTATTCCTCATCAATTTCCCGGACAAATCCTGTTACTTTCCAGCCGCCATGAATTATTGTTTTTTATTCTGGAAAAGAAAAACACTTGTATCAATGCAAATAAAAGCCTCTGTCTCCGTCTTTTTTTTTTTTTTTTTTTACAGATAGTAGTAGAAATAGAAGAATGTCCAATAACGTCTTCTTTTCTACAATCAACCTCTCCAGAAAGGCTGTGGGCGGCATGTGCATGTAACATCCTCCTCCTCCTCCTCCTCCGGCGGTAGAGCAGAAAGAGAAAGAAACGTCCAAATCCTCCTGCAACTCCCACTCTCTACCAGACTCAACATCCCACAGCCAAACAGTGTGTGTTTGTATACTCTAGTTTGATGTGGCAGAATAAAGGACAGCAATGTTCCCACTGATTTCCAAAAAAAAAAAAACCTTGTGACAAAATCCATCTCGTCTGTCCCGTTTCTCTTGTCTCTCTGTCTCCGTCTCTCGTGTCCTTCAGTAAATGACCTCATAGACTGTGGCCTTCTTGTCCCCGGAGCCTGTGACAATGTACTTGTCATCCACCGAGATGTCACAACTCAGTACCGATGAGGACTCCTTAGACTGGGGGGGGTAGAGATAGAGAAGGAGGGGGAGGGTGAGAGAGAGAGAGCGAGAGAGAGAGAGAAGGATGGAAGGACAAAGGGCAAACGAGAGAGAGAAAGATAGGGACAGATGGCAAGCGAGAGAGAAACGGATGGCAGGAACAAAACACAAGTGGAGGGGTAAGAAGAGAACAAGGGAATTCAAAAGAAGAGATATTAGTGAAAACCTGCCACAAAAACAATAAACATATTGCTATAATGCATTTCCTTATACTAGAGCACACTAATGAGTAGTCTAGTGAATGTGTGTAAGCTTAATTATAAAATGAACATATTATTAACTAATGCTTAATGAATAAATTATGTACTTGTACTGGTATGCCTACCTGGAATATGCTGGCTCCGTAGGGTGTTCTCCATGCATTCAGTAGGTTGTCCTTCCCTGTGCTTACAAACCATTTACCTGGGAACATAGAGTGAGAGAGAGAGAGTGAGAGTGATTCAAGAGGTTTATTCATCACATACATACACAAGACATGGTGAAATGAAGGTGGCCATGCCCGCTTCGATTATGCAAAAAAATACAAAAGATTGAATAAAATAGACATGATAAGTATTAAGATAAAATACAATACAATGCTAAGCTTACGAATTAAAAAAGGTAATGAGTCATATGTTCACTACTATACAATATACAGTTATACTATGTCACTATGCTATACTACCTATACAAAAACATCCAGTTATGTTTTTTCCCCTTTAAAGTGACCTTTTTTCTTTCCTTTAAAGAGAGAGAGAGTGATCCGAGTAATCTGAAAGTCAAATTTGTAGTATTACAAAGCTAGCAGACTTGACTAGCAGACAATGTCTGCAATGGGATATTATCACGGTAGGATATAAGTAGAAGTGGTTAAATTGATAAATTCAGTCGAAGGATATGGAAGAGGGAGGTCCCATCGTCTTTTTTGTATAGTCTCGGAACAGGACTAAATCAAAGTCACGTCAATCAAACCACCACGAACCACATCCGGTCTGAAGGAGGAGAGTCTTACCACAGTAGGCGAACTGTAGGGAGAGTACGCAGCTCTCGTGGAGGTGCAGCTGGTACTTATCAGGCTTGGTGACGTGGAGGACCTCCACGTTGCTGCTCTCCATTCCCACAGCCAGCCACTCGCCTGTGGGACAGTAGCCCAGAGAGAAGATCTGGATGTGATAGAGAGACGGAGAGGAAATGGCAGAAATGTTAAGTGTGGTAGATTAAGTATTTCTATCTCTATTTGCTCTTGTGCTTTTCCCTATTCTTTCCACTCCCCCCCCCCCCCTCCCCCCTCCCATGAGCCCCTCTCTCTGTGTGTATGTGCATGTATGTGTGTGTGTACATATGTGTCTGTGTACCTGAGAGGTGAAGTCGTGTTGCTGTAGCTGCCGTCCTTCCCTCAGGTCCCAGGACCTGACAGTGTTATCTAGGCCCCCGGTCCACAGCTTGGTACCGTCGTTGGAGATGTCAATACAGCTGGCCCCGTCTGTGTGGCCCTGGAACTGCCTGCGAGGAGGACGGACACACACACACACACACACACACAGACATACACACTATGTTATAACACTCTGAGGCATCCTGGCGGTTCAAGCAGTGACTAGACTAGAGTATGGGGAGGGGACAGGGTCATCAGCAGAACTGTGAATCTCTATTAGAAACAGCGTTTCCGTTAGAACATATTCGTGCCGGTCTGGATGTCCTGCAAGATTTCTATCCCCGGACATATTCGAGAAATGCCGGTCAGCCTGGTTTTCCTTTTTACCGGCTGAATGCCACCATCGGCGCCAATGTTAACGTTAATATCGCCTAATCTATGTTTTAAATTATGGCTATGCGTCTAATCTGCCCATCGCATTATCAAAGACTATTTTCCAGTCGGTGCTGTCAAGGCTGTTTATCGCGTCGTTGCCGTTTCAGAGCAGTTAGAAAAGCCCCCGTTTTCAGATAAAAAACAGCTCTTTCTGGAGCATTCTATGAAAATAGTCTTTTAGTGGAATATTCCACAACGTTGATATTCGTCGGCCTTTTTATGAATCGTTTTCAAATAAACGCTAGATGATCAATATTATACGTGCACGCAAGCACATTACGGCCGCGCACGGATAATCGCCCTGTTGATTTCCTCTCGGACTTTTAGTGAAACCGAAACAAGAAGACATTTCACAAAACAGCTTATAACTTCATCAAACTTACTCTGATTATCCTAACACTGATAACATAGAGTCCTTACCTGACATCAGATGGTATCCAACTGGTATATTCCAATTCCTGATCACCATTCGAAAAAATCGATACGTGTATGGATCCAACGCGATACTGTAGAACCTCATGATCAGCGGGGATCTGAGGTTCCAGAATGAACTGTGTCACTGGTAACCCTGGCTGGATCAGTGAACTGGAAAATGTGGATATAATGTCGCACCTCAGCCAGGAGAATTAAACTTTCCACTCGGGCCTGAACGCTCGACATTTCTGTTTCTGTTTTCTTTCACCACGGCATCAGCGGTCTCTGTGGTGGGCAGACAGACAGGCTCAAAAAAAGAAAGAAAAAAAGATTCACATCCGAGCGGCGCCATCCGCGCTTTATCAGCGTGAAGCAACATGTAATGATTGTTTTGTTCATCGCATAGGCTATTTAATTTGAGCCTATTTTAATACAATTCAAATAATAAAATTGTGCTTAGAGAAATTATTTTCACCGGACATTATGACCGGAGATATTTAAATATTCGGACTTCAACATATTTTGCCGGTCAAAAACCGGTAATTACCGGCTAACGGAAACGCTGATTAGAAATTAATTGGAATGTAGTGTCCCAAAGATTTCTCTGAGTGGGTAAATGTGTTCCGAGGTTGTATTTACTATACATGTTCACTGTCTAAATAAATTAATAATAAGGCCGTCAATAGTAACGCATTATATTCAGACGACTCATTTGAGAACTTTAATGCATAAAGTGCCGTCTTTACACAATGTGGTGGAAAAGCGTGTCCACCTCATGGAGCTACAGTATGTTGTTCACCTCCCTCACCTCTCCTCTCATGGAGCTACAGTATGTTGTTCACCTCCCTCTCCTCTCATGGAGCTACAGTATGTTGTTCACCTCCCTCTCCTCTCATGGAGCTACAGTATGTTGTTCACCTCCCTCTCCTCTCATGGAGCTACAGTATGTTGTTCACCTCCCTCTCCTCTCATGGAGCTACAGTATGTTGTTCACCTCTCCTCTCCTCTCATGGAGCTACAGTATGTTGTTCACCTCCCTCTCATGGAGCTACAGTATGTTGTTCACCTCCCTCTCCTCTCATGGAGCTACAGTATGTTGTTCACCTCTCCTCTCCTCTCATGGAGCTACAGTATGTTGTTCACCTCCCTCTCCTCTCATGGAGCTACAGTATGTTGTTCACCTCCCTCTCCTCTCATGGAGCTACAGTATGTTGTTCACCTCCCTCTCCTCTCATGGAGCTACAGTATGTTGTTCACCTCCCTCTCCTCTCATGGAGCTACAGTATGTTGTTCACCTCTCCTCTCCTCTCATGGAGCTACAGTATGTTGTTCACCTCCCTCTCCTCTCATGGAGCTACAGTATGTTGTTCACCTCCCTCTCATGGAGCTACAGTATGTTGTTCACCTCTCCTCTCCTCTCATGGAGCTACAGTATGTTGTTCACCTCCCTCTCCTCTCATGGAGCTACAGTATGTTGTTCACCTCCCTCTCCTCTCCTCTCATGGAGCTACAGTATGTTGTTCACCTCTCTCTCCTCTCATGGAGCTACAGTATATTGTTCACCTCCCTCTCCTCTCCTCTCACGGAGCTACAGTATGTTGTTCACCTCTCTCTCCTCTCATGGAGCTACAGTATGTTGTTCACCTCCCTCTCCTCTCATGGAGCTACAGTATGTTGTTCACCTCCCTCTCCTCTCCTCTCATGGAGCTACAGTATGTTGTTCACCTCCCTCTCCTCTCATGGAGCTACAGTATGTTGTTCACCTCTCCTCTCCTCTCATGGAGCTACAGTATGTTGTTCACCTCCCTCTCCTCTCATGGAGCTACAGTATGTTGTTCACCTCTCCTCTCCTCTCATGGAGCTACAGTATGTTGTTCACCTCCCTCTCCTCTCATGGAGCTACAGTATGTTGTTCACCTCTCTCTCCTCTCATGGAGCTACAGTATGTTGTTCACCTCCCTCTCCTCTCACGGAGCTACAGTATGTTGTTCACCTCTCTCTCCTCTCATGGAGCTACAGTATGTTGTTCACCTCCCTCTCCTCTCATGGAGCTACAGTATGTTGTTCACCTCCCTCTCCTCTCCTCTCATGGAGCTACAGTATGTTGTTCACCTCCCTCTCCTCTCATGGAGCTACAGTATGTTGTTCACCTCCCTCTCCTCTCATGGAGCTACAGTATGTTGTTCACCTCTCCTCTCCTCTCCTCTCATGGAGCTACAGTATGTTGTTCACCTCCCTCTCCTCTCATGGAGCTACAGTATGTTGTTCACCTCTCCTCTCCTCTCATGGAGCTACAGTATGTTGTTCACCTCCCTCTCCTCTCATGGAGCTACAGTATGTTGTTCACCACTCCTCTCCTCTCATGGAGCTACAGTATGTTGTTCACCTCTCCTCTCATGGAGCTACAGTATGTTGTTCACCTCCCTCTCCTCTCATGGAGCTACAGTATGTTGTTCACCTCTCCTCTCATCTCATGGAGCTACAGTATGTTGTTCACCTCTCCTCTCCTCTCATGGAGCTACAGTATGTTGTTCACCTCCCTCTCATGGAGCTACAGTATGTTGTTCACCTCCCTCTCATGGAGCTACAGTATGTTGTTCACCTCTCTCTCCTCTCATGGAGCTACAGTATGTTGTTCACCTCCCTCTCCTCTCATGGAGCTACAGTATGTTGTTCACCTCCCTCTCCTCTCCTCTCATGGAGCTACAATATGTTGTTCACCTCCCTCTCCTCTCATGGAGCTACAGTATGTTGTTCACCTCTCCTCTCCTCTCATGAAGCTACAGTATGTTGTTCACCTCCCTCTCCTCTCATGGAGCTACAGTATGTTGTTCACCTCTCCTCTCCTCTCATGGAGCTACAGTATGTTGTTCACCTCCCTCTCCTCTCATGGAGCTACAGTATGTTGTTCACCTCTCTCTCCTCTCATGGAGCTACAGTATGTTGTTCACCTCCCTCTCCTCTCACGGAGCTACAGTATGTTGTTCACCTCTCTCTCCTCTCATGGAGCTACAGTATGTTGTTCACCTCCCTCTCCTCTCATGGAGCTACAGTATGTTGTTCACCTCCCTCTCCTCTCCTCTCATGGAGCTACAGTATGTTGTTCACCTCCCTCTCCTCTCATGGAGCTACAGTATGTTGTTCACCTCCCTCTCCTCTCATGGAGCTACAGTATGTTGTTCACCTCTCCTCTCCTCTCCTCTCATGGAGCTACAGTATGTTGTTCACCTCCCTCTCCTCTCATGGAGCTACAGTATGTTGTTCACCTCTCCTCTCCTGGAGCTACAGTATGTTGTTCACCTCCCTCTCCTCTCATGGAGCTACAGTATGTTGTTCACCACTCCTCTCCTCTCATGGAGCTACAGTATGTTGTTCACCTCTCCTCTCATGGAGCTACAGTATGTTGTTCACCTCCCTCTCCTCTCATGGAGCTACAGTATGTTGTTCACCTCTCCTCTCCTCTCATGGAGCTACAGTATGTTGTTCACCTCTCCTCTCCTCTCATGGAGCTACAGTATGTTGTTCACCTCCCTCTCATGGAGCTACAGTATGTTGTTCACCTCCCTCTCATGGAGCTACAGTATGTTGTTCACCTCCCTCTCCTCTCATGGAGCTACAGTATGTTGTTCACCTCTCCTCTCCTCTCATGGAGCTACAGTATGTTGTTCACCTCCCTCTCCTCTCATGGAGCTACAGTATGTTGTTCACCTCCCTCTCCTCTCCTGTCATGGAGCTACAGTATGTTGTTCACCTCCCTCTCCTCGAGCTACAGTATGTTGTTCACCTCCCTCTCCTCTCATGGAGCTACAGTATGTTGTTCACCTCCCTCTCCTGTCATGGAGCTACAGTATGTTGTTCACCTCCCTCTCCTCTCATGGAGCTACAGTATGTTGTTCACCTCCCTCTCCTCTCATGGAGCTACAGTATGTTGTTCACCTCCCTCTCCTCTCCTGTCATGGAGCTACAGTATGTTGTTCACCTCCCTCTCCTCTCATGGAGCTACAGTATGTTGTTCACCTCCCTCTCCTCTCATGGAGCTACAGTATGTTGTTCACCTCCCTCTCCTCTCATGGAGCTACAGTATGTTGTTCACCTCTCCTCTCATGGAGCTACAGTATGTTGTTCACCTCCCTCTCCTCTCATGGAGCTACAGTATGTTGTTCACCTCCCTCTCCTCTCCTGTCATGGAGCTACAGTATGTTGTTCACCTCCCTCTCCTCTCATGGAGCTACAGTATGTTGTTCACCTCCCTCTCATGGAGCTACAGTATGTTGTTCACCACCCTCTCCTCTTATGGAGCTACAGTATGTTGTTCACCTCCCTCTCCTCTTATGGAGCTACAGTATGTTGTTCACCTCCCTCTCCTCTCATGGAGCTACAGTATGTTGTTCACCTCCCTCTCATGGAGCTACAGTATGTTGTTCACCTCCCTCTCCTCTCATGGAGCTACAGTATGTTGTTCACCTCTCTCTCCTCTCCTCTCATGGAGCTACAGTATGTTGTTCACCTCCCTCTCCTCTTATGGAGCTACAGTATGTTGTTCACCTCCCTCTCCTCTTATGGAGCTACAGTATGTTGTTCACCTCCCTCTCATGGAGCTACAGTATGTTGTTCACCTCCCTCTCATGGAGCTACAGTATGTTGTTCACCTCCCTCTCCTCTCATGGAGCTACAGTATGTTGTTCACCTCCCTCTCCTCTCATGGAGCTACAGTATGTTGTTCACCTCCCTCTCCTCTCCTGTCATGGAGCTACAGTATGTTGTTCACCTCTCCTCTCCTCTCATGGAGCTACAGTATGTTGTTCACCTCCCTCTCCTCTCATGGAGCTACAGTATGTTGTTCACCTCCCTCTCCTCTCATGGAGCTACAGTATGTTGTTCACCTCCCTCTCCTCTCATGGAGCTACAGTATGTTGTTCACCTCCCTCTCCTCTCATGGAGCTACAGTATGTTGTTCACCTCTCATGGAGCTACAGTATGTTGTTCACCTCCCTCTCCTCTCATGGAGCTACAGTATGTTGTTCACCTCCCTCTCCTCTCATGGAGCTACAGTATGTTGTTCACCTCTCTCTCCTCTCATGGAGCTACAGTATGTTGTTCACCTCCCTCTCCTCTCATGGAGCTACAGTATGTTGTTCACCTCCCTCTCCTCTCATGGAGCTACAGTATGTTGTTCACCTCTCCTCTCCTCTCATGGAGCTACAGTATGTTGTTCACCTCTCCTCTCCTGGAGCTACAGTATGTTGTTCACCTCCCTCTCCTCTCATGGAGCTACAGTATGTTGTTCACCTCCCTCTCCTCTCATGGAGCTACAGTATGTTGTTCACCTCCCTCTCATGGAGCTACAGTATGTTGTTCACCTCCCTCTCCTCTCATGAAGCTACAGTATGTTGTTCACCTCTCCTCTCATGGAGCTACAGTATGTTGTTCACCTCCCTCTCCTCTCATGGAGCTACAGTATGTTGTTCACCTCTCCTCTCCTCTCATGGAGCTACAGTATGTTGTTCACCTCCCTCTCCTCTCCTCTCATGGAGCTACAGTATGTTGTTCACCTCCCTCTCCTCTCCTCTCATGGAGCTACAGTATGTTGTTCACCTCCCTCTCCTCTCATGGAGCTACAGTATGTTGTTCACCTCCCTCTCCTCTCATGGAGCTACAGTATGTTGTTCACCTCCCTCTCCTCTCATGGAGCTACAGTATGTTGTTCACCTCCCTCTCCTCTCATGGAGCTACAGTATGTTGTTCACCTCCCTCTCCTCTCATGGAGCTACAGTATGTTGTTCACCTCTCGTCTCATGGAGCTACAGTATGTTGTTCACCTCTCTCTCCTCTCATGGAGCTACAGTATGTTGTTCACCTCTCGTCTCATGGAGCTACAGTATGTTGTTCACCTCTCTCTCCTCTCATGGAGCTACAGTATGTTGTTCACCTCTCTCTCCTCTCATGGAGCTACAGTATGTTGTTCACCTCTCCTCTCCTCTCATGGAGCTACAGTATGTTGTTCACCTCCCTCTCCTCTCATGGAGCTACAGTATGTTGTTCACCTCCCTCTCCTCTCATGGAGCTACAGTATGTTGTTCACCTCTCTCTCCTCTCATGGAGCTACAGTATGTTGTTCACCTCTCTCTCCTCTCATGGAGCTACAGTATGTTGTTCACCTCCCTCTCCTCTCATGGAGCTACAGTATGTTGTTCACCTCTCCTCTCATGGAGCTACAGTATGTTGTTCACCTCCCTCACCTCTCATGGAGCTACAGTATGTTGTTCACCTCTCCTCTCCTCTCATGGAGCTACAGTATGTTGTTCACCTCTCATGGAGCTACAGTATGTTGTTCACCTCCCTCTCCTCTCATGGAGCTACAGTATGTTGTTCACCTCCCTCTCCTCTCATGGAGCTACAGTATGTTGTTCACCTCTCATCTCCTCTCATGGAGCTACAGTATGTTGTTCACCTCCCTCTCCTCTCCTCTCATGGAGCTACAGTATGTTGTTCACCTCCCTCTCCTCTCATGGAGCTACAGTATGTTGTTCACCTCTCTCTCCTCTCACGGAGCTACAGTATGTTGTTGACCTCCCTCTCCTCTCATGGAGCTACAGTATGTTGTTCACCTCCCTCTCCTCTCCTCTCATGGAGCTACAGTATGTTGTTCACCTCCCTCTCCTCTCATGGAGCTACAGTATGTTGTTCACCTCCCTCTCCTCTCCTCTCATGGAGCTACAGTATGTTGTTCACCTCCCTCTCCTCTCCTCTCATGGAGCTACAGTATGTTGTTCACCTCTCCTCTCCTGGAGCTACAGTATGTTGTTCACCTCTCCTCTCCTCTCATGGAGCTACAGTATGTTGTTCACCTCTCTCTCCTCTCATGGAGCTACAGTATGTTGTTCACCTCTCCTCTCCTCTCATGGAGCTACAGTATGTTGTTCTCCTCTCCTCTCTTCTCATGGAGCTACAGTATACACACCTGGTCGGAGTGTATATTCCACCGCAAGCCAACAACAACGCCGCGCTCTCCAGACTCCACGACGAGGTAAATAATATACAAGCGACGAACGTTAACGCCGCCATTTTAGTACTGGGAGATTTCAATAGCGCCAATCTGAGAAAGGTATTGCCTGATTTCTACCAGCATGTGACTTGCAACACCAGAGGCGGTAACATCCTAGATCACTGTTACACGCAATTTAAAGGTGGCTACAAGGCTCATTCTGATAGTGGCTTTGGCAAGTCAGATCACGCATCCATTTTCCTTACACCAAAGTACAGACAAAGAATTAAAAGTACTCCCGTAGTCTCGCGAGAGGTGCAGAAATGGGATGTGACGTCAGAGGACACGATCCGGTCAGTGTTCCACAACACAGACTGGATTGTATTCCGCGACACAGATAACATTAATGCCTACACGGAGACAGTGCTGGACTATGTCTGTACTAGGGTGAAAGAAACAATCCCCACTACCAAAATGAAAGTTTACCCAAATCAAAAACCCTGGGTAGACAAATCCGTCCGTGAAGCTCTGAGAGAGCGCACCAAAGCATACAATGACGGCCTAGTGGCAGGCAACATGAATGACCACAAGGTGGCGCAACACAACGTAAGGAGGACAGTGTCAGAGGCCAAACGGCGCTACAGGGATAAAATTGAACTCCAGTTTGAACAAGCTGACTCTAGAGCTATGTGGCAGGGGCTCAAAACGATGACAGACTACAAAGGCGCCTCCCTCAAACTGAACAATGACATCTCCTTAGCAAACGACCTCAATACCTTCTATGCGAGGTTTGATGCTGGTAATAACAACACCAGCTCACAAGCCTCGGCAATGGGGGGGGGGGGGTCGGCTGCTGATGGAGGCGCAGTGTTCAGGGTAACAGAGCATGAGGTGAGGCGGACCTTTAAAAAAGTGAATATCAGGAAGGCAGCAGGTCCGGACGGCATCCCCGGCCGCGTCCTAAAAGTCTGTGCCGACCAACTGGCCCCAGTATCCACTGACATATTTAACCTGTCCTTAGAACAGGCTGTCATCCCCACCTGCCTGAAGAAGTCCACTATTATCCCTGTACCCAAAAAAATCCAAGCCTGCTTGCCTCAACGACTACCGCCCTGTAGCTCTCACCTCCATAGCCATGAAGTGCTTTGAGAAGCTAGTAAAGGGCTACATCTGCTCCTCCCTCCCCATCAACATGGACCCCCTGCAATTTGCATACCGCCCCAACAGGTCCACGGAGGACGCCATATCCCATGTGCTGCACACAGCAGCATCACACCTGGACAAGAGGCAGGGGAACTATGTGAGAATGCTATTCATCGACTACAGCTCGGCATTCAATACCATAGTCCCCTCCATACTCATAGCCAAGCTCAGGGACCTGGGCTTGGGCTATGACCTCTGCCAGTGGGTCTTGGACTTCCTGACTGGCAGACCCCAGGTGGTGAGAGCAGGCAACTGCACCTCCTCATCCATCACCCTCAACATAGGGGCCCCCCAGGGCTGTGTTCTGAGTCCCCTCCTCTACTCCCTGTACACACACGACTGTGTGGCTCAGCGGAGTAGCAATACAATCGTCAAATTTGCTGACGACACAGTGGTGGTGGGCCTGATCTCTGCCAACGACGAGAGGGCCTACCTGGAAGAGGTCAAGGTCCTGGCGGGATGGTGCCAGGAAAACAGCCTCTCCCTGAACGTCAGCAAAACAAAAGAGATGATTGTGGACTTCAGGAGGTCGGGGGTCAAGGACTACAGCCCCCTCAGCATCGACGGGGCACCGGTTGAGAGAGTCAACAGCTTCAAGTACCTCGGAGCCCACATATCCGAGGACTTGAAATGGACCATACACATTAACAGTGTGGTGAAGAAGGCACGACAACGCCTCTACTTCCTCAGGCGCCTAAGGAAGTTCCAAGTCAGCCAGAAGATCCTTAAGAACTTCTACTCATGTACAATAGAGAGCATCTTGACCGGCAACATCACCTCCTGGTTTGGGAATAGCACTGCAAAAGACCAAAGCAGACTACAAAGAGTGACACGTTCAGCCGAACGCACAATTGGAGGGGGGCTCCCCACTCTCCAGAACATTTACAACAAGCGTTGCAAGGGGAAGGCTAAGAGAATTATTAAGGACTCGAGCCACCCGAACAACTGCCTCTTTGAACTGCTGCCGTCAGGCAAGCGACACAGGAGTCTCAAGGCGAGCACAGAAAGACTCAGAAGTAGCTTCTATCCCCAGGCCATCAGGCTGCCAAACGAACAATGAATGAACACTACACAACAACAACCACCAAACACACATAGCACACACATCCACACGCACACACTCACTTTAAACAAACACACTGTAGCACCCACTACACACACTTTATAGCACACACCCACTTTAAACAAACACACTGTAGCACCCACTCCCCACACTTTATATTTATGGATGAAGGATTGCACTACAACTCGTACACCTTACTGTAAATTGTACCTAAAATTGTACCTCATCCCACTTCTGCTTTGCACTAGATAGTACTGTACATTAGTACACTGCATAGTATTGTGTATTGTATATTATATGGTAACTCAGAACATTGTACATATGTCTATACCGAACAACTGTGACCTCATTCTTCTTCTAAATTCATGCTATATTATGTTATTATGTTATTTGATACTATCTTGTCTAGCACAGTCTCTGGAGCGTAACAGTAAGAAGCATTTTGTATGAAAGTATTCTGTACTTCTGTATGACAACTATTAAAGAACTTGAACTTGTTCACCTCTCTCTCTCTCCTCTCATGGAGCTACAGTATGTTGTTCACCTCTCCTCTCCTCTCATGGAGCTACAGTATGTTGTTCACCTCCCTCTCCTCATGGAGCTACAGTATGTTGTTCACCTCCCTCTCCTCTCATGGAGCTACAGTATGTTGTTCACCTCCCTCTCCTCTCCTCTCATGGAGCTACAGTATGTTGTTCACCTCCCTCTCCTCTCCTCTCATGGAGCTACAGTATGTTGTTCACCTCCCTCTCCTCTCCTCTCATGGAGCTACAGTATGTTGTTCACCTCTCTCTCCTCTCATGGAGCTACAGTATGTTGTTCACCTCCCTCTCCTCTCCTCTCATGGAGCTACAGTATGTTGTTCACCTCCCTCTCCTCTCATGGAGCTACAGTATGTTGTTCACCTATCTCTCCTCTCATGGAGCTACAGTATGTTGTTCACCTCCCTCTCCTCTCATGGAGCTACAGTATGTTGTTCACCTCCCTCTCCTCTCCTCTCATGGAGCTACAGTATGTTGTTCACCTCCCTCTCCTCTCATGGAGCTACAGTATGTTGTTCACCTCCCTCTCCTCTCATGGAGCTACAGCATGTTGTTCACCTCCCTCTCCTCTCATGGAGCTACAGTATGTTGTTCACCTCCCTCTCCTCTCATGGAGCTACAGCATGTTGTTCACCTCCCTCTCCACTCATGGAGCTACAGTATGTTGTTCACCTCCCTCTCCTCTCATGGAGCTACAGTATGTTGTTCACCTCCCTCTCCTCTCCTCTCATGGAGCTACAGTATGTTGTTCACCTCCCTCTCCTCTCATGGAGCTACAGTATGTTGTTCACCTCCCTCTCCTCTCATGGAGCTACAGTATGTTGTTCACCTCCCTCTCCTCTCATGGAGCTACAGTATGTTGTTCACCTCTCTCTCCTGTCATGGAGCTACAGTATGTTGTTCACCTCCCTCTCCTCTCACGGAGCTACAGTATGTTGTTCACCTCCCTCTCCTCTCATGGAGCTACAGTATGTTGTTCACCTCTCCTCTCCTCTCATGGAGCTACAGTATGTTGTTCTCCTCTCCTCTCATGGAGCTACAGTATGTTGTTCACCTCCCTCTCCTCTCCTCTCACGGAGCTACAGTATGTTGTTCACCTCCCTCTCCTCTCATGGAGCTACAGTATGTTGTTCACCTCCCTCTCCTCTCATGGAGCTACAGTATGTTGTTCACCTCCCTCTCCTCTCATGGAGCTACAGTATGTTGTTCACCTCCCTCCCCTCTCATGGAGCTACAGTATGTTGTTCACCTCTCTCTCCTCTCATGGAGCTACAGTATGTTGTTCACCTCCCTCTCCTCTCATGGAGCTACAGTATGTTGTTCACCTCTCCTCTCCTCTCATGGAGCTACAGTATGTTGTTCACCTCCCTCTCCTGTCATGGAGCTACAGTATGTTGTTCACCTCCCTCTCCTCTCATGGAGCTACAGTATGTTGTTCACCTCCCTCTCCTCTCATGGAGCTACAGTATGTTGTTCACCTCCCTCTCCTCTCATGGAGCTACAGTATGTTGTTCACCTCTCTCTCTCTCCTCTCATGGAGCTACAGTATGTTGTTCACCTCCCTCTCCTCTCATGGAGCTACAGTATGTTGTTCACCTCCCTCTCCTCTCACGGAGCTACAGTATGTTGTTCACCTCCCTCTCCTCTCCTGGAGCTACAGTATGTTGTTCACCTCCCTCTCCTCATGGAGCTACAGTATGTTGTTCACCTCCCTCTCCTCTCATGGAGCTACAGTATGTTGTTCACCTCTCCTCTCCTCTCATGGAGCTACAGTATGTTGTTCACCTCCCTCTCCTCTCATGGAGCTACAGTATGTTGTTCACCTCCCTCTCCTCTCATGGAGCTACAGTATGTTGTTCACCTCCCTCTCGTCTCATGGAGCTACAGTATGTTGTTCACCTCCCTCTCCTCTCAAGGAGCTACAGTATGTTGTTCACCTCCCTCTCCTCTCATGGAGCTACAGTATGTTGTTCACCTCCCTCTCCTCTCATGGAGCTACAGTATGTTGTTCACCTCTCCTCTCCCCTCATGGAGCTACAGTATGTTGTTCACCTCCCTCTCCTCTCATGGAGCTACAGTATGTTGTTCACTTCTCCTCTCACGGAGCTACAGTATGTTGTTCACCTCCCTCTCCTCTCATGGAGCTACAGTATGTTGTTCACCTCTCCTCTCATGGAGCTACAGTATGTTGTTCACCTCTCTCTCCTCTCATGGAGCTACAGTATGTTGTTCACCTCTCCTCTCCTGTCATGGAGCTACAGTATGTTGTTCACCTCCCTCTCCTGTCATGGAGCTACAGTATGTTGTTCACCTCCCTCTCCTCTCCTCTCATGGAGCTACAGTATGTTGTTCACCTCCCTCTCTCTCCTCTCATGGAGCTACAGTATGTTGTTCACCTCCCTCTCATGGAGCTACAGTATGTTGTTCACCTCCCTCTCCTCTCATGGAGCTACAGTATGTTGTTCACCTCTCCTCTCCTCTCATGGAGCTACAGTATGTTGTTCACCTCCCTCTCCTCTCATGGAGCTACAGTATGTTGTTCACCTCTCTCTCCTCTCATGGAGCTACAGTATGTTGTTCACCTCCCTCTCCTCTCCTATCATGGAGCTACAGTATGTTGTTCACCTCCCTCTCATGGAGCTACAGTATGTTGTTCACCTCCCTCTCCTCTCATGGAGCTACAGTATGTTGTTCACCTCCCTCTCCTCTCCTCTCATGGAGCTACAGTATGTTGTTCACCCCCCTCTCCTCTCATGGAGCTACAGTATGTTGTTCACCTCCCTCTCCTCTCCTCTCATGGAGCTACAGTATGTTGTTCACCTCCCTCTCCTCTCCTCTCATGGAGCTACAGTATGTTGTTCACCTCTCCTCTCCTCTCATGGAGCTACAGTATGTTGTTCACCTCTCTCTCCTCTCATGGAGCTACAGTATGTTGTTCACCTCCCTCTCCTCTCATGGAGCTACAGTATGTTGTTCACCTCTCCTCTCCTCTCATGGAGCTACAGTATGTTGTTCACCTCCCTCTCCTCTCATGGAGCTACAGTATGTTGTTCACCTCCCTCTCCTCTCATGGAGCTACAGTATGTTGTTCACCTCCCTCTCCTCTCCTCTCATGGAGCTACAGTATGTTGTTCACCTCTCCTCTCCTCTCATGGAGCTACAGTATGTTGTTCACCTCTCCTCTCCTCTCATGGAGCTACAGTATGTTGTTCACCTCCCTCTCCTCTCCTCTCATGGAGCTACAGTATGTTGTTCACCTCCCTCTCCTCTCATGGAGCTACAGTATGTTGTTCACCTCTCTCTCCTCTCATGGAGCTACAGTATGTTGTTCACCTCTCCTCTCCTCTCATGGAGCTACAGTATGTTGTTCACCTCCCTCTCCTCTCCTCTCATGGAGCTACAGTATGTTGTTCACCTCCCTCTCCTCTCATGGAGCTACAGTATGTTGTTCACCTCCCTCTCCTCTCATGGAGCTACAGTATGTTGTTCACCTCCCTCTCCTCTCATGGAGCTACAGTATGTTGTTCACCTCCCTCTCCTCTCCTCTCATGGAGCTACAGTATGTTGCTCACCTC
Organism: Notolepis coatsorum; assembly: GCF_963971535.1. Classification (NCBI taxonomy): domain Eukaryota; kingdom Metazoa; phylum Chordata; class Actinopteri; order Aulopiformes; family Paralepididae; genus Notolepis; species Notolepis coatsorum. The sequence goes on along the minus strand of NC_140165.1, from coordinate 136,306,280 downwards.
CCTCTCCTCTCACGGAGCTACAGTATGTTGTTCACCTCCCTCTCCTCTCATGGAGCTACAGTATGTTGTTCACCTCCCTCTCCTCTCATGGAGCTACAGTATGTTGTTCACCTCCCTCTCCTCTCATGGAGCTACAGTATGTTGTTCACCTCCCTCTCCTCTCATGGAGCTACAGTATGTTGTTCACCTCCCTCTCCTCTCATGGAGCTACAGTATGTTGTTCACCTCCCTCTCCTCTCACGGAGCTACAGTATGTTGTTCACCTCCCTCTCCTCTCATGGAGCTACAGTATGTTGTTCACCTCCCTCTCCTCTCATGGAGCTACAGTATGTTGTTCTCCTCTCCTGTCATGGAGCTACAGTATGTTGTTCACCTCTCCTCTCCTCTCATGGAGCTACAGTATGTTGTTCACCTCCCTCTCCTCTCATGGAGCTACAGTATGTTGTTCACCTCCCTCTCGTCTCATGGAGCTACAGTATGTTGTTCACCTCCCTCTCCTCTCATGGAGCTACAGTATGTTGTTCACCTCCCTCTCCTCTCATGGAGCTACAGTATGTTGTTCACCTCCCTCTCCTCTCATGGAGCTACAGTATGTTGTTCACCTCCCTCTCCTCTCATGGAGCTACAGTATGTTGTTCACCTCCCTCTCCTCTCATGGAGCTACAGTATGTTGTTCACCTCTCTCTCCTCTCATGGAGCTACAGTATGTTGTTCACCTCCCTCTCCTCTCATGGAGCTACAGTATGTTGTTCACCTCCCTCTCCTCTCATGGAGCTACAGTATGTTGTTCACCTCTCTCTCCTCTCATGGAGCTACAGTATGTTGTTCACCTCCCTCTCCTCTCATGGAGCTACAGTATGTTGTTCACCTCCCTCTCCTCTCATGGAGCTACAGTATGTTGTTCACCTCCCTCTCCTCTCATGGAGCTACAGTATGTTGTTCACCTCTCCTCTCCTCTCATGGAGCTACAGTATGTTGTTCACCTCTCTCTCTCTCCTCTCATGGAGCTACAGTATGTTGTTCACCTCCCTCTCCTCTCATGGAGCTACAGTATGTTGTTCACCTCCCTCTCCTCTCACGGAGCTACAGTATGTTGTTCACCTCCCTCTCCTCTCCTCTCATGGAGCTACAGTATGTTGTTCACCTCCCTCTCCTCTCATGGAGCTACAGTATGTTGTTCACCTCTCTCTCTCTCCTCTCATGGAGCTACAGTATGTTGTTCACCTCTCGTCTCATGGAGCTACAGTATGTTGTTCACCTCTCTCTCCTCTCATGGAGCTACAGTATGTTGTTCACCTCTCGTCTCATGGAGCTACAGTATGTTGTTCACCTCTCTCTCCTCTCATGGAGCTACAGTATGTTGTTCACCTCTCTCTCCTCTCATGGAGCTACAGTATGTTGTTCACCTCTCCTCTCCTCTCATGGAGCTACAGTATGTTGTTCACCTCCCTCTCCTCTCATGGAGCTACAGTATGTTGTTCACCTCCCTCTCCTCTCATGGAGCTACAGTATGTTGTTCACCTCTCTCTCCTCTCATGGAGCTACAGTATGTTCACCTCTCTCTCCTCTCATGGAGCTACAGTATGTTGTTCACCTCCCTCTCCTCTCATGGAGCTACAGTATGTTGTTCACCTCTCCTCTCATGGAGCTACAGTATGTTGTTCACCTCCCTCACCTCTCATGGAGCTACAGTATGTTGTTCACCTCTCCTCTCCTCTCATGGAGCTACAGTATGTTGTTCACCTCTCATGGAGCTACAGTATGTTGTTCACCTCCCTCTCCTCTCATGGAGCTACAGTATGTTGTTCACCTCCCTCTCCTCTCATGGAGCTACAGTATGTTGTTCACCTCTCATCTCCTCTCATGGAGCTACAGTATGTTGTTCACCTCCCTCTCCTCTCCTCTCATGGAGCTACAGTATGTTGTTCACCTCCCTCTCCTCTCATGGAGCTACAGTATGTTGTTCACCTCTCTCTCCTCTCACGGAGCTACAGTATGTTGTTGACCTCCCTCTCCTCTCATGGAGCTACAGTATGTTGTTCACCTCCCTCTCCTCTCATGGAGCTACAGTATGTTGTTCACCTCTCCTCTCCTCTCATGGAGCTACAGTATGTTGTTCACCTCCCTCTCCTGTCATGGAGCTACAGTATGTTGTTCACCTCCCTCTCCTCTCATGGAGCTACAGTATGTTGTTCACCTCCCTCTCCTCTCATGGAGCTACAGTATGTTGTTCACCTCCCTCTCCTCTCATGGAGCTACAGTATGTTGTTCACCTCTCTCTCTCTCCTCTCATGGAGCTACAGTATGTTGTTCACCTCCCTCTCCTCTCATGGAGCTACAGTATGTTGTTCACCTCCCTCTCCTCTCACGGAGCTACAGTATGTTGTTCACCTCCCTCTCCTCTCCTGGAGCTACAGTATGTTGTTCACCTCCCTCTCCTCATGGAGCTACAGTATGTTGTTCACCTCCCTCTCCTCTCATGGAGCTACAGTATGTTGTTCACCTCTCCTCTCCTCTCATGGAGCTACAGTATGTTGTTCACCTCCCTCTCCTCTCATGGAGCTACAGTATGTTGTTCACCTCCCTCTCCTCTCATGGAGCTACAGTATGTTGTTCACCTCCCTCTCGTCTCATGGAGCTACAGTATGTTGTTCACCTCCCTCTCCTCTCAAGGAGCTACAGTATGTTGTTCACCTCCCTCTCCTCTCATGGAGCTACAGTATGTTGTTCACCTCCCTCTCCTCTCATGGAGCTACAGTATGTTGTTCACCTCTCCTCTCCCCTCATGGAGCTACAGTATGTTGTTCACCTCCCTCTCCTCTCATGGAGCTACAGTATGTTGTTCACTTCTCCTCTCACGGAGCTACAGTATGTTGTTCACCTCCCTCTCCTCTCATGGAGCTACAGTATGTTGTTCACCTCTCCTCTCATGGAGCTACAGTATGTTGTTCACCTCTCTCTCCTCTCATGGAGCTACAGTATGTTGTTCACCTCTCCTCTCCTGTCATGGAGCTACAGTATGTTGTTCACCTCCCTCTCCTGTCATGGAGCTACAGTATGTTGTTCACCTCCCTCTCCTCTCCTCTCATGGAGCTACAGTATGTTGTTCACCTCCCTCTCTCTCCTCTCATGGAGCTACAGTATGTTGTTCACCTCCCTCTCATGGAGCTACAGTATGTTGTTCACCTCCCTCTCCTCTCATGGAGCTACAGTATGTTGTTCACCTCTCCTCTCCTCTCATGGAGCTACAGTATGTTGTTCACCTCCCTCTCCTCTCATGGAGCTACAGTATGTTGTTCACCTCTCTCTCCTCTCATGGAGCTACAGTATGTTGTTCACCTCCCTCTCCTCTCCTATCATGGAGCTACAGTATGTTGTTCACCTCCCTCTCCTCTCATGGAGCTACAGTATGTTGTTCACCTCCCTCTCATGGAGCTACAGTATGTTGTTCACCTCCCTCTCCTCATGGAGCTACAGTATGTTGTTCACCTCCCTCTCCTCTCCTCTCATGGAGCTACAGTATGTTGTTCACCCCCCTCTCCTCTCATGGAGCTACAGTATGTTGTTCACCTCCCTCTCCTCTCCTCTCATGGAGCTACAGTATGTTGTTCACCTCCCTCTCCTCTCCTCTCATGGAGCTACAGTATGTTGTTCACCTCTCCTCTCCTCTCATGGAGCTACAGTATGTTGTTCACCTCTCTCTCCTCTCATGGAGCTACAGTATGTTGTTCACCTCCCTCTCCTCTCATGGAGCTACAGTATGTTGTTCACCTCTCCTCTCCTCTCATGGAGCTACAGTATGTTGTTCACCTCCCTCTCCTCTCATGGAGCTACAGTATGTTGTTCACCTCCCTCTCCTCTCATGGAGCTACAGTATGTTGTTCACCTCCCTCTCCTCTCCTCTCATGGAGCTACAGTATGTTGTTCACCTCCCTCTCCTCTCCTCTCATGGAGCTACAGTATGTTGTTCACCTCTCCTCTCTCATGGAGCTACAGTATGTTGTTCACCTCTCCTCTCCTCTCATGGAGCTACAGTATGTTGTTCACCTCCCTCTCCTCTCCTCTCATGGAGCTACAGTATGTTGTTCACCTCCCTCTCCTCTCATGGAGCTACAGTATGTTGTTCACCTCTCTCTCCTCTCATGGAGCTACAGTATGTTGTTCACCTCTCCTCTCCTCTCATGGAGCTACAGTATGTTGTTCACCTCCCTCTCCTCTCCTCTCATGGAGCTACAGTATGTTGTTCACCTCCCTCTCCTCTCATGGAGCTACAGTATGTTGTTCACCTCCCTCTCCTCTCATGGAGCTACAGTATGTTGTTCACCTCCCTCTCCTCTCATGGAGCTACAGTATGTTGTTCACCTCCCTCTCCTCTCCTCTCATGGAGCTACAGTATGTTGCTCACCTCCCTCTCCTCTCACGGAGCTACAGTATGTTGTTCACCTCCCTCTCCTCTCATGGAGCTACAGTATGTTGTTCACCTCCCTCTCCTCTCATGGAGCTACAGTATGTTGTTCACCTCCCTCTCCTCTCATGGAGCTACAGTATGTTGTTCACCTCCCTCTCCTCTCATGGAGCTACAGTATGTTGTTCACCTCCCTCTCCTCTCATGGAGCTACAGTATGTTGTTCACCTCCCTCTCCTCTCACGGAGCTACAGTATGTTGTTCACCTCCCTCTCCTCTCATGGAGCTACAGTATGTTGTTCACCTCCCTCTCCTCTCATGGAGCTACAGTATGTTGTTCTCCTCTCCTGTCATGGAGCTACAGTATGTTGTTCACCTCTCCTCTCCTCTCATGGAGCTACAGTATGTTGTTCACCTCCCTCTCCTCTCATGGAGCTACAGTATGTTGTTCACCTCCCTCTCGTCTCATGGAGCTACAGTATGTTGTTCACCTCCCTCTCCTCTCATGGAGCTACAGTATGTTGTTCACCTCCCTCTCCTCTCATGGAGCTACAGTATGTTGTTCACCTCCCTCTCCTCTCATGGAGCTACAGTATGTTGTTCACCTCCCTCTCCTCTCATGGAGCTACAGTATGTTGTTCACCTCCCTCTCCTCTCATGGAGCTACAGTATGTTGTTCACCTCTCTCTCCTCTCATGGAGCTACAGTATGTTGTTCACCTCCCTCTCCTCTCATGGAGCTACAGTATGTTGTTCACCTCCCTCTCCTCTCATGGAGCTACAGTATGTTGTTCACCTCTCTCTCCTCTCATGGAGCTACAGTATGTTGTTCACCTCCCTCTCCTCTCATGGAGCTACAGTATGTTGTTCACCTCCCTCTCCTCTCATGGAGCTACAGTATGTTGTTCACCTCCCTCTCCTCTCATGGAGCTACAGTATGTTGTTCACCTCTCCTCTCCTCTCATGGAGCTACAGTATGTTGTTCACCTCTCTCTCTCTCCTCTCATGGAGCTACAGTATGTTGTTCACCTCCCTCTCCTCTCATGGAGCTACAGTATGTTGTTCACCTCCCTCTCCTCTCACGGAGCTACAGTATGTTGTTCACCTCCCTCTCCTCTCCTCTCATGGAGCTACAGTATGTTGTTCACCTCCCTCTCCTCTCATGGAGCTACAGTATGTTGTTCACCTCTCTCTCTCTCCTCTCATGGAGCTACAGTATGTTGTTCACCTCTCGTCTCATGGAGCTACAGTATGTTGTTCACCTCTCTCTCCTCTCATGGAGCTACAGTATGTTGTTCACCTCTCGTCTCATGGAGCTACAGTATGTTGTTCACCTCTCTCTCCTCTCATGGAGCTACAGTATGTTGTTCACCTCTCTCTCCTCTCATGGAGCTACAGTATGTTGTTCACCTCTCCTCTCCTCTCATGGAGCTACAGTATGTTGTTCACCTCCCTCTCCTCTCATGGAGCTACAGTATGTTGTTCACCTCCCTCTCCTCTCATGGAGCTACAGTATGTTGTTCACCTCTCTCTCCTCTCATGGAGCTACAGTATGTTGTTCACCTCTCTCTCCTCTCATGGAGCTACAGTATGTTGTTCACCTCCCTCTCCTCTCATGGAGCTACAGTATGTTGTTCACCTCTCCTCTCATGGAGCTACAGTATGTTGTTCACCTCCCTCACCTCTCATGGAGCTACAGTATGTTGTTCACCTCTCCTCTCCTCTCATGGAGCTACAGTATGTTGTTCACCTCTCATGGAGCTACAGTATGTTGTTCACCTCCCTCTCCTCTCATGGAGCTACAGTATGTTGTTCACCTCCCTCTCCTCTCATGGAGCTACAGTATGTTGTTCACCTCTCATCTCCTCTCATGGAGCTACAGTATGTTGTTCACCTCCCTCTCCTCTCCTCTCATGGAGCTACAGTATGTTGTTCACCTCCCTCTCCTCTCATGGAGCTACAGTATGTTGTTCACCTCTCTCTCCTCTCACGGAGCTACAGTATGTTGTTGACCTCCCTCTCCTCTCATGGAGCTACAGTATGTTGTTCACCTCCCTCTCCTCTCCTCTCATGGAGCTACAGTATGTTGTTCACCTCCCTCTCCTCTCATGGAGCTACAGTATGTTGTTCACCTCCCTCTCCTCTCCTCTCATGGAGCTACAGTATGTTGTTCACCTCCCTCTCCTCTCCTCTCATGGAGCTACAGTATGTTGTTCACCTCTCCTCTCCTGGAGCTACAGTATGTTGTTCACCTCTCCTCTCCTCTCATGGAGCTACAGTATGTTGTTCACCTCTCTCTCCTCTCATGGAGCTACAGTATGTTGTTCACCTCTCCTCTCCTCTCATGGAGCTACAGTATGTTGTTCTCCTCTCCTCTCTTCTCATGGAGCTACAGTATGTTGTTCACCTCTCTCTCTCTCCTCTCATGGAGCTACAGTATGTTGTTCACCTCTCCTCTCCTCTCATGGAGCTACAGTATGTTGTTCACCTCCCTCTCCTCATGGAGCTACAGTATGTTGTTCACCTCCCTCTCATGGAGCTACAGTATGTTGTTCACCTCCCTCTCCTCTCATGGAGCTACAGTATGTTGTTCACCTCCCTCTCCTCTCCTCTCATGGAGCTACAGTATGTTGTTCACCTCCCTCTCCTCTCCTCTCATGGAGCTACAGTATGTTGTTCACCTCTCTCTCCTCTCATGGAGCTACAGTATGTTGTTCACCTCCCTCTCCTCTCCTCTCATGGAGCTACAGTATGTTGTTCACCTCCCTCTCCTCTCATGGAGCTACAGTATGTTGTTCACCTATCTCTCCTCTCATGGAGCTACAGTATGTTGTTCACCTCCCTCTCCTCTCATGGAGCTACAGTATGTTGTTCACCTCCCTCTCCTCTCCTCTCATGGAGCTACAGTATGTTGTTCACCTCCCTCTCCTCTCATGGAGCTACAGTATGTTGTTCACCTCCCTCTCCTCTCATGGAGCTACAGCATGTTGTTCACCTCCCTCTCCTCTCATGGAGCTACAGTATGTTGTTCACCTCCCTCTCCTCTCATGGAGCTACAGCATGTTGTTCACCTCCCTCTCCACTCATGGAGCTACAGTATGTTGTTCACCTCCCTCTCCTCTCATGGAGCTACAGTATGTTGTTCACCTCCCTCTCCTCTCCTCTCATGGAGCTACAGTATGTTGTTCACCTCCCTCTCCTCTCATGGAGCTACAGTATGTTGTTCACCTCCCTCTCCTCTCATGGAGCTACAGTATGTTGTTCACCTCCCTCTCCTCTCATGGAGCTACAGTATGTTGTTCACCTCTCTCTCCTGTCATGGAGCTACAGTATGTTGTTCACCTCCCTCTCCTCTCACGGAGCTACAGTATGTTGTTCACCTCCCTCTCCTCTCATGGAGCTACAGTATGTTGTTCACCTCTCCTCTCCTCTCATGGAGCTACAGTATGTTGTTCTCCTCTCCTCTCATGGAGCTACAGTATGTTGTTCACCTCCCTCTCCTCTCCTCTCACGGAGCTACAGTATGTTGTTCACCTCCCTCTCCTCTCATGGAGCTACAGTATGTTGTTCACCTCCCTCTCCTCTCATGGAGCTACAGTATGTTGTTCACCTCCCTCTCCTCTCACGGAGCTACAGTATGTTGTTCACCTCCCTCTCCTCTCATGGAGCTACAGTATGTTGTTCACCTCCCTCTCCTCTCATGGAGCTACAGTATGTTGTTCACCTCCCTCTCCTCTCATGGAGCTACAGTATGTTGTTCACCTCCCTCTCCTCTCATGGAGCTACAGTATGTTGTTCACCTCTCTCTCCTCTCACGGAGCTACAGTATGTTGTTCACCTCTCCTCTCCTCTCATGGAGCTACAGTATGTTGTTCACCTCCCTCTCCTCTCATGGAGCTACAGTATGTTGTTCACCTCCCTCCCCTCTCATGGAGCTACAGTATGTTGTTCACCTCTCTCTCCTCTCATGGAGCTACAGTATGTTGTTCACCTCCCTCTCCTCTCATGGAGCTACAGTATGTTGTTCACCTCTCCTCTCCTCTCATGGAGCTACAGTATGTTGTTCACCTCCCTCTCCTGTCATGGAGCTACAGTATGTTGTTCACCTCCCTCTCCTCTCATGGAGCTACAGTATGTTGTTCACCTCCCTCTCCTCTCATGGAGCTACAGTATGTTGTTCACCTCCCTCTCCTCTCATGGAGCTACAATATGTTGTTCACCTCTCTCTCTCTCCTCTCATGGAGCTACAGTATGTTGTTCACCTCCCTCTCCTCTCATGGAGCTACAGTATGTTGTTCACCTCCCTCTCCTCTCACGGAGCTACAGTATGTTGTTCACCTCCCTCTCCTCTCCTGGAGCTACAGTATGTTGTTCACCTCCCTCTCCTCATGGAGCTACAGTATGTTGTTCACCTCCCTCTCCTCTCATGGAGCTACAGTATGTTGTTCACCTCTCCTCTCCTCTCATGGAGCTACAGTATGTTGTTCACCTCCCTCTCCTCTCATGGAGCTACAGTATGTTGTTCACCTCCCTCTCCTCTCATGGAGCTACAGTATGTTGTTCACCTCCCTCTCGTCTCATGGAGCTACAGTATGTTGTTCACCTCCCTCTCCTCTCAAGGAGCTACAGTATGTTGTTCACCTCCCTCTCCTCTCATGGAGCTACAGTATGTTGTTCACCTCCCTCTCCTCTCATGGAGCTACAGTATGTTGTTCACCTCTCCTCTCCCCTCATGGAGCTACAGTATGTTGTTCACCTCCCTCTCCTCTCATGGAGCTACAGTATGTTGTTCACTTCTCCTCTCACGGAGCTACAGTATGTTGTTCACCTCCCTCTCCTCTCATGGAGCTACAGTATGTTGTTCACCTCTCCTCTCATGGAGCTACAGTATGTTGTTCACCTCTCTCTCCTCTCATGGAGCTACAGTATGTTGTTCACCTCTCCTCTCCTGTCATGGAGCTACAGTATGTTGTTCACCTCCCTCTCCTGTCATGGAGCTACAGTATGTTGTTCACCTCCCTCTCCTCTCCTCTCATGGAGCTACAGTATGTTGTTCACCTCCCTCTCTCTCCTCTCATGGAGCTACAGTATGTTGTTCACCTCCCTCTCATGGAGCTACAGTATGTTGTTCACCTCCCTCTCCTCTCATGGAGCTACAGTATGTTGTTCACCTCTCCTCTCCTCTCATGGAGCTACAGTATGTTGTTCACCTCCCTCTCCTCTCATGGAGCTACAGTATGTTGTTCACCTCTCTCTCCTCTCATGGAGCTACAGTATGTTGTTCACCTCCCTCTCCTCTCCTATCATGGAGCTACAGTATGTTGTTCACCTCCCTCTCCTCTCATGGAGCTACAGTATGTTGTTCACCTCCCTCTCATGGAGCTACAGTATGTTGTTCACCTCCCTCTCCTCTCATGGAGCTACAGTATGTTGTTCACCTCCCTCTCCTCTCCTCTCATGGAGCTACAGTATGTTGTTCACCCCCCTCTCCTCTCATGGAGCTACAGTATGTTGTTCACCTCCCTCTCCTCTCCTCTCATGGAGCTACAGTATGTTGTTCACCTCCCTCTCCTCTCCTCTCATGGAGCTACAGTATGTTGTTCACCTCTCCTCTCCTCTCATGGAGCTACAGTATGTTGTTCACCTCTCTCTCCTCTCATGGAGCTACAGTATGTTGTTCACCTCCCTCTCCTCTCATGGAGCTACAGTATGTTGTTCACCTCTCCTCTCCTCTCATGGAGCTACAGTATGTTGTTCACCTCCCTCTCCTCTCATGGAGCTACAGTATGTTGTTCACCTCCCTCTCCTCTCATGGAGCTACAGTATGTTGTTCACCTCCCTCTCCTCTCCTCTCATGGAGCTACAGTATGTTGTTCACCTCTCCTCTCCTCTCATGGAGCTACAGTATGTTGTTCACCTCTCCTCTCCTCTCATGGAGCTACAGTATGTTGTTCACCTCCCTCTCCTCTCCTCTCATGGAGCTACAGTATGTTGTTCACCTCCCTCTCCTCTCATGGAGCTACAGTATGTTGTTCACCTCTCTCTCCTCTCATGGAGCTACAGTATGTTGTTCACCTCTCCTCTCCTCTCATGGAGCTACAGTATGTTGTTCACCTCCCTCTCCTCTCCTCTCATGGAGCTACAGTATGTTGTTCACCTCCCTCTCCTCTCATGGAGCTACAGTATGTTGTTCACCTCCCTCTCCTCTCATGGAGCTACAGTATGTTGTTCACCTCCCTCTCCTCTCATGGAGCTACAGTATGTTGTTCACCTCCCTCTCCTCTCCTCTCATGGAGCTACAGTATGTTGCTCACCTCCCTCTCCTCTCACGGAGCTACAGTATGTTGTTCACCTCCCTCTCCTCTCATGGAGCTACAGTATGTTGTTCACCTCCCTCTCCTCTCATGGAGCTACAGTATGTTGTTCACCTCCCTCTCCTCTCATGGAGCTACAGTATGTTGTTCACCTCCCTCTCCTCTCATGGAGCTACAGTATGTTGTTCACCTCCCTCTCCTCTCATGGAGCTACAGTATGTTGTTCACCTCCCTCTCCTCTCACGGAGCTACAGTATGTTGTTCACCTCCCTCTCCTCTCATGGAGCTACAGTATGTTGTTCACCTCCCTCTCCTCTCATGGAGCTACAGTATGTTGTTCTCCTCTCCTGTCATGGAGCTACAGTATGTTGTTCACCTCTCCTCTCCTCTCATGGAGCTACAGTATGTTGTTCACCTCCCTCTCCTCTCATGGAGCTACAGTATGTTGTTCACCTCCCTCTCGTCTCATGGAGCTACAGTATGTTGTTCACCTCCCTCTCCTCTCATGGAGCTACAGTATGTTGTTCACCTCCCTCTCCTCTCATGGAGCTACAGTATGTTGTTCACCTCCCTCTCCTCTCATGGAGCTACAGTATGTTGTTCACCTCCCTCTCCTCTCATGGAGCTACAGTATGTTGTTCACCTCCCTCTCCTCTCATGGAGCTACAGTATGTTGTTCACCTCTCTCTCCTCTCATGGAGCTACAGTATGTTGTTCACCTCCCTCTCCTCTCATGGAGCTACAGTATGTTGTTCACCTCCCTCTCCTCTCATGGAGCTACAGTATGTTGTTCACCTCTCTCTCCTCTCATGGAGCTACAGTATGTTGTTCACCTCCCTCTCCTCTCATGGAGCTACAGTATGTTGTTCACCTCCCTCTCCTCTCATGGAGCTACAGTATGTTGTTCACCTCCCTCTCCTCTCATGGAGCTACAGTATGTTGTTCACCTCTCCTCTCCTCTCATGGAGCTACAGTATGTTGTTCACCTCGCTCTCTCTCCTCTCATGGAGCTACAGTATGTTGTTCACCTCCCTCTCCTCTCATGGAGCTACAGTATGTTGTTCACCTCCCTCTCCTCTCACGGAGCTACAGTATGTTGTTCACCTCCCTCTCCTCTCCTCTCATGGAGCTACAGTATGTTGTTCACCTCCCTCTCCTCTCATGGAGCTACAGTATGTTGTTCACCTCTCTCTCTCTCCTCTCATGGAGCTACAGTATGTTGTTCACCTCCCTCTCCTCTCATGGAGCTACAGTATGTTGTTCACCTCCCTCTCCTCTCACGGAGCTACAGTATGTTGTTCACCTCCCTCTCCTCTCCTCTCACGGAGCTACAGTATGTTGTTCACCTCCCTCTCCTCTCACGGAGCTACAGTATGTTGTTCACCTCCCTCTCCTCTCATGGAGCTACAGTATGTTGTTCACCTCCCTCTCCTCTCATGGAGCTACAGTATGTTGTTCACCTCTCTCTCTCTCCTCTCATGGAGCTACAGTATGTTGTTCACCTCCCTCTCCTCTCATGGAGCTACAGTATGTTGTTCACCTCCCTCTCCTCTCACGGAGCTACAGTATGTTGTTCACCTCCCTCTCCTCTCCTCTCATGGAGCTACAGTATGTTGTTCACCTCCCTCTCCTCTCATGGAGCTACAGTATGTTGTTCACCTCTCCTCTCCTCTCATGGAGCTACAGTATGTTGTTCACCTCCCTCTCCTCTCACGGAGCTACAGTATGTTGTTCACCTCCCTCTCCTCTCATGGAGCTACAGTATGTTGTTCACCTCCCTCTCCTCTCATGGAGCTACAGTATGTTGTTCACCTCCCTCTCCTCTCATGGAGCTACAGTATGTTGTTCACCTCCCTCTCCTCTCATGGAGCTACAGTATGTTGTTCACCTCTCTCTCCTCTCACGGAGCTACAGTATGTTGTTCACCTCTCCTCTCCTCTCATGGAGCTACAGTATGTTGTTCACCTCCCTCTCCTCTCATGGAGCTACATTATGTTGTTCACCTCCCTCTCCTCTCATGGAGCTACAGTATGTTGTTCACCTCCCTCTCCTCTCATGGAGCTACAGTATGTTGTTCACCTCCCTCTCCTCTCATGGAGCTACAGTATGTTGTTCACCTCCCTCTCCTCTCATGGAGCTACAGTATGTTGTTCACCTCCCTCTCCTCTCATGGAGCTACAGTATGTTGTTCACCTCCCTCTCCTCTCCTCTCATGGAGCTACAGTATGTTGTTCACCTCCCTCTCCTCTCATGGAGCTACAGTATGTTGTTCACCTCCCTCTCCTCTCATGGAGCTACAGTATGTTGTTCACCTCCCTCTCCTCTCCTCTCCTCTCATGGAGCTACAGTATGTTGTTCACCTCCCTCTCCTCTCATGGAGCTACAGTATGTTGTTCACCTCTCTCTCCTCTCATGGAGCTACAGTATGTTGTTCACCTCCCTCTCCTCTCATGGAGCTACAGTATGTTGTTCACCTCCCTCTCATGGAGCTACAGTATGTTGTTCACCTCCCTCTCCTCTCATGGAGCTACAGTATGTTGTTCACCTCCCTCTCCTCTCATGGAGCTACAGTATGTTGTTCACCTCCCTCTCCTCTCATGGAGCTACAGTATGTTGTTCACCTCCCTCTCCTCTCCTCTCATGGAGCTACAGTATGTTGTTCACCTCCCTCTCCTCTCATGGAGCTACAGTATGTTGTTCACCTCCCTCTCCTCTCATGGAGCTACAGTATGTTGTTCACCTCCCTCTCCTCTCCTCTCATGGAGCTACAGTATGTTGTTCACCTCCCTCTCCTCTCCTCTCATGGAGCTACAGTATGTTGTTCACCTCCCTCTCCTCTCATGGAGCTACAGTATGTTGTTCACCTCTCCTCTCCTCTCATGGAGCTACAGTATGTTGTTCACCTCCCTCTCCTCTCATGGAGCTACAGTATGTTGTTCACCTCCCTCTCCTCTCATGGAGCTACAGTATGTTGTTCACCTCTCCTCTCCTCTCATGGAGCTACAGTATGTTATTCACCTCCCTCTCCTCTCATGGAGCTACAGTATGTTGTTCACCTCCCTCTCCTCTCATGGAGCTACAGTATGTTGTTCACCTCCCTCTCCTCTCATGGAGCTACAGTATGTTGTTCACCTCCCTCTCCTCTCATGGAGCTACAGTATGTTGTTCACCTCTCCTCTCATGGAGCTACAGTATGTTGTTCACCTCCCTCTCCTCTCATGGAGCTACAGTATGTTGTTCACCTCTCCTCTCATGGAGCTACAGTATGTTGTTCACCTATCCTCTCCTCTCATGGAGCTACATTATGTTGTTCACCTCCCTCTCCTCTCATGGAGCTACAGTATGTTGTTCACCTCCCTCTCATGGAGCTACAGTATGTTGTTCACCTCCCTCTCCTCTCATGGAGCTACAGTATGTTGTTCACCTCCCTCTCATGGAGCTACAGTATGTTTTTCACCTCCCTCTCCTCTCATGGAGCTACAGTATGTTGTTCACCTCTCCTCTCATGGAGCTACAGTATGTTGTTCACCTCCCTCTCCTCTCATGGAGCTACAGTATGTTGTTCACCTCCCTCTCCTCTCATGGAGCTACAGTATGTTGTTCACCTCCCTCTCATGGAGCTACAGTATGTTGTTCACCTCTCTCTCCTCTCATGGAGCTACAGTATGTTGTTCACCTCTCCTCTCATGGAGCTACAGTATGTTGTTCACCTCCCTCTCCTCTCATGGAGCTACAGTATGTTGTTCACCTCTCATGGAGCTACAGTATGTTGTTCACCTCTCCTCTCATGGAGCTACAGTATGTTGTTCACCTCCCTCTCCTCTCATGGAGCTACAGTATGTTGTTCACCTCCCTCTCCTCTCATGGAGCTACAGTATGTTGTTCACCTCTCTCTCCTCTCATGGAGCTACAGTATGTTGTTCACCTCCCTCTCCTGTCATGGAGCTACAGTATGTTGTTCACCTCCCTCTCCTGTCATGGAGCTACAGTATGTTGTTCACCTCCCTCTCCTCTCATGGAGCTACAGTATGTTGTTCACCTCCCTCTCTCTCCTCTCATGGAGCTACAGTATGTTGTTCACCTCTCCTCTCCTGGAGCTACAGTATGTTGTTCACCTCCCTCTCCTCTCATGGAGCTACAGTATGTTGTTCACCTCCCTCTCCTCTCATGGAGCTACAGTATGTTGTTCACCTCCCTCTCCTCTCATGGAGCTACAGTATGTTGTTCACCTCCCTCTCCTCTCCTGACATGGAGCCACAGTATGTCGCTATGTTCAGGGATCGAGAGGAAAAACATGTCCGCACTACTCTTAAAGGTTTGTGTATTTCAGTTTGTGGTGTATTCCTGTGGAATGGCTTAGATGAAGAAACAAATGAGCAAGAAGATTGTACAGTTCAAAAATAGGAAAACTCTCATTGATGAGTACAACAATGAGGAGCTCTAAAACCGATTTTAATTTGGGGAGGTTTTATGTTTATTTTGTTTGTTATTTTAGGTTTGTAAGATATTTTGTTTATGTATGATATTGTGAGAAAGGGGCAGGACTAGATAAGCATTTGCTTCCTTCTGCTCCTTCTCGAACTCATTTGTTTATCATTTAATGAAGAATGTAAGATTTCTTTATTTTATAATTTGTATTGTGTTTTTATATGGTTGGTTGTTCGAGATAAAATAAACTCAACTCGTTCACCTCCCTCTCCTCTCCTCTGAACCGAGAGGATGATGAGTGACCTCTACGTCCCCCCTGGCACCGTTCGTTATAGAATATTTCTGAACTAACTGACCTATGGATCAAACGGTGTCGGTAGCGGTGCTGCCGGCGGTGCCATCATTCCAAAAAGGAGCCGATGGTGCAGCCGGGTCAACTCTGTCCGTCAACAAAGCCATCGTTACGTCAGAGAACAAATGGATCACAAAATGGATCGCCGTTCAACATTATTGAAGACTCCTGTGACTGATGAGTACTTAGGACGACCTCCCCTGACCATGTCGTCATTCTTCACCACCACAATCCCCTACGGATGCAGTTTGCCATGTAGCCCACTTTTCATTTGCGTTAATGGCTAATTAACCACAGCTTATCGTGAGATTAACAGACATGTTAAAAAGGAACACGCCGACATTATAGGAAACACGTTTTCCAACTTCTCCAGAGTCGGAGAAGAAGATATATACAGATTTCATCTCTGTGCGTTCAGTAGAAGTCTATCCGCCTGCAAGCTAGCCTAGCTTAGCACAAATGAATGTAAGTAGATATGGACCACTAGCCTAGCTTAAAGCATGTTCCTTTACGACATTTTAATCATTCCACAGCTGTAGTAAACAGCTGCACTAGAGCTTTGTATGTGCAGTTATTGAGTGCGTGTGTGTGTGTGTGTGTGTGGATGACAGCTCAGCCAAGAGCATAGTGTACAGGGAGCGAAATTAACTTTTTGACTCACCGGCCAGTGGCGGGTAGATGGGAAGAGTCTACCCGCCAAGCATATTTCTTACCTGCCAAATTTTTTTTGATTAAAAATATATATATATATATTTTATATAAAACATTTTTTTTAAATAAAATATATATTATATAATCATACTTGTAGTTGTATTATCTGCGAGACATCGCCACCACGCAATAAGTCAAAATGCTTGCTATCTGCAAACAGCTCCACTGTCTGTGTGTATACTTGAGTAGCCTCCAGCTCCAGCAAGGATTCTCCGGCCCTGCAGCTAGACCCTATATTCAGCTAGACCCTACATTCAGCATGCAAGGATTCTCCGGCGATGCAGCTGGACCCTATTTATAACGTTACCGTTCTTTTGTCAAATCACATTCAACATGCCCTCAGCTAGAATACGCATTCAATCAATGTTATAAGACATTGATATCAGGAGCTATCTGTAGCTACTGCTAGCCCGGTAGATAACGTTAAGACAATTTCGTTTACTGGGACAGATGGATCATCTAACGTGAGCTAGCTAAGCTAGCTAACGAGGGAACGGAAGTATTATGCACTCGAGTAGACTATTGCTGGAGCATTTGTTGATATCAGCAGCTAGCCAGCTAGATACCGTTAGACAATGCCTCGTCATGTATTAAACTAAAAGTGAATAGTTGACTGGGTCATTGTTTAAACAGTAACGTTAGCTCGTGGAGGTCCGATATAGACTAGAGCAGACGGAAGTAAACAAGCCAAATGGGAGCTTCCGATTGGTCATTTGCTTTTTTTTCTCATGAAACCAGTCACGTCACTCTACTGTGATTGGACCGTTGACTTGAGTGCAATGTGGGACTTGTAGTTTTTTAACGATCTCGCGGCGGAGAAAAAAAAGACGAGCGGCTATAATCTGTACTCGCACAAGAGTATCGTTATGAACTACACGTCTACACGCCACACGGCGGGCAGCCCTCTAAGTGTCATGCGCCAAAGGTAAAAACAGACCGCCCCTGGCGGGCGGCGGGCTTTAGTTTCGGTCCCTGATAGTGTACATTAGTCGTGTTTGACGTGGGAGGACATACATGTTCAACTAATATTGACAGATGCCATACAAATACACAGGCAATTCATATACCATGTAAATGGGTCTAATGAGTTCCTTGGAAATGCAAATAATAAAAATAAATATTTAACAAGATCCTGAGGTAAACCTCAAAATGATTAGGTCCACACTACATAAAAAAACAAATTTATTTCTTTGGCCTGAGAACAGTTAACTCTAAATTAATGAAAGTCCTAGTGGAAACCAAGATATGTTTCAATATTTGAAGCGTATTTAACATATAACAAAGCTGCTGTTGTTTTTCTGTGATTTAAGCCAGAATTATGCAAGATGAAATTAAGCTTCTCTTACTCAAACTGAATTTGGCTGTGCCAATTCTACACGGCTATAGACTGGGTAAACAACGTTTCCCATGGTTCGGTTTTTTAGGTTATTTGTGGTGGTGGCAAGCCAGGACGAGCAATATGCACAGTGGAGCGGTGGAAAGGACTATGTGCATGCAAGACGAGACGTTATTGACGCTTTTCTATCCGTTTGGGAAATCTATTTGTGGTGGAGGCTAAACCTGAAGGTAAGGACAAGGATAGAGCAGTTTTGCCTGTTAAGGATATTCAATAGTGAAGGCTTGGTGGAGAAGCTACAGAATAGCTAGACACCTCTACGTACTATGAACTAGAGACGCCAACTAACTTGGTCTTAGTTGTTCAAGACATGGTTAGACAATTAGTCACATTTTTACGTTGGTTTGTTTCCCCAATATAGAATGAGTTATTTCCTGAAGGATTATAAGCACATCTCTGGTAAATAGGAGATTTAAGGAGGTGCTTTTACATTATTGCACGTCGGATAGTGAAATTTTTACAGATTTGTTGATTAAATCAACTAGTCAAGTCGATCAGTCAACAAAGTCCTTGACTTTTAGTCAACTAAGAATGACTTCAGCCAAGGACAGGCCCTAATGTCGGCAAACCAAATTAAGAATAATCTTTGCTAAGGACAGCTCTAATGTCAACGACCAAATTAAGAATAATTTTTGCTAAGGACAGCTCTACTGTCAACAACCAAATTAAGAATAATTGTAGCTAAGGACAACTCTAATGTCAACTGCCTGGTCCAAGGATCAAACAAAAAATTACTTTATCCAAGGACAGCCGTAATGTGAACAACCAAACTAAGAATTACTTTATCCAAGGACAACCTGCTGCCAGGTGTCCTATGCTCAGTGTAGTGCAAAGCATGATGCATGGCTGTTGTGTTAATGAGTTGAATATTTAGGCATGGTTTTGTGTGTTTATGTCCAGCTTTCTTTAAGGCTCAGGGAAAGGTTAAGGGTCAGCACGAGGCTACAGGTGATTAGGTTCCCTCTTACCTAACCAGTGTCTGGTTGTGTAGATCCCACACTGCTATGTTTCCATCTGAGCAACAGGAGAAGCAGACCTTGGAGTCGGGGCTGATGGCCAAGGCATAACATGCCGGTGCCGACGACGTTAACTCCGCCTTAATCCTTGGAGTGGGTGTGGCCAGGTCCCAGATCGACAGTGTGCTGGCCTCGCCTCCCACAATCAGTGTCCGGCCATCGGGTAGTAGACGACAGGAACGGATGTAATTATCCCGGTTCTGATAGATTGACAGGACAATGACAGGACAAAAACACACAGGTCTTTATCTGAAACATACAACATATTCTAATCCTGTATAGCTCAGTGGGTTGAGTGCTTAGTGCTCTTGAGCATGGCATTAAGCCAGGGGCCACCCATTGGGGCCATCCATACTGGGAAAAAAGTATGCTGGCAATCCATGTAAAACCACGTTGTGTCCTAGGAATAGGAACAGTGTGAAAGAAATACATGCAAACATGAATTCATTCATACAGTAGTCATATTTAACCTGTTAAGCCCCAGGCAAATTTTCCAAAAGTGTCTAAAAGTACATTGAAGATTGCTCCACTTCTACAAGGTCCATTTGCATGTCCATAGGGACATCTATGGACCTCAGGGAATGTATTCCCAGTGTCCGAAATATTGTGTCTGTTACTATGCTCGAGTAGATTGTAATAAACCAAAAGGAGAATATCAATTATTAATTAAATTTCTTTATTCACTAGGCGGTCAGGCGGCGTAGCGGAGATTGCGCTCGTCACCAATGCAAGAGGCTGCGGTCTCGACTCCCGGAGTCAGCATTGCCTTGGCTTGGGCTGATCGCTATACTAAATCGTTTGGCTGGGTTAGGGGGAGGGAAGCCGTGGGTGGGAAACTGGCGTTGTGGACAGCGACGCCTACAGGTCAGGTCTGGGCGCTTGCTCAGCGGAGGCAGGACTTGAGGAAGGCAGCGTGACCTCCCACGCGTTACACTTCACCAATGAGAGCCCTCGCTGCCAGGTGAGAAGAGAGCCACTGGCTGTCGCCGCACGTGTCGGAGGAAGCATGCGGATACTTCAGGGTTCCCTTGTACCGACCAGTAGGAGAACATGCGCACAACAACCAGGTAGGGGAGGGGGGGGAATTGGCACAACGACTAAATTGGGATGGGGAGAAAACAGAGAAAAATCTGAGAAAGAGAGATACAAAAAAATATATATATATTCTTTATTCTTTGACAGTGAATAACACCATGCTAACATTGCCAAGAGACGTGAGAAATTGCCACTGAGCTCATTCAGCATGTTCTTGCGATCACGTGTACAAAAAATCTAAGCAAATGAATAAAGGGCAGATTATTTACAGGGGGTTTTGTAGATACAGTCCTGAATTTTGCCATCCGGACACATGCAATATGAATATAGAATATCAGGCCTATAAATGACCTTATTATGGCCAAGTCATACATCTATGGATCGGGCCAAATCTCCTCTTTCCAATGGCAGATTTTTATCTAGTTTTAGAACCACCAGGCGCCCGTAACAGGGCAGCAAAGACCGTGAATGAAATCTACTGTATGTACAGTTACTTTTTTATAATGTAAATATAGCTCCGCCATTATTATTTTTTTTAACTTAAGTTTTTATTAACATTTATAGACAAACAACACTTACACAATACCTACAATGACATCAACAACACAACAGTACATCAACATGGGCCCCTTGAATTCGGCCGCTCTCAGCCTCCCAGACCCCCCCCTTCCCGCCATCCACCCCCAGAAACAAGCCCCCCCCCCCCCCCCCCCCCCCCCCCAGGGCCATCCCACGCGGGGCCGAGCACTCAGCGACACGGGTACCTTGAATTTGATTGGGCCAGGCCCAGTAGAGGGGCGAGGGGTGGTACTCCCCCCCCCCCCCCCCCCCCCCCCGTTTTAGATCACCATCTAAAACGCCCCTCGCTTATCAATGACTTGCAGTCAACATGTACGAAACAGATTGTTTTTTCATTGGTACATTTCCGTTTTATACCGCTTTGAATAAGACTATAGTTTCGGAGAGTTCTAGTAATTTCAGAGAAATTCCGCGATAATAGCCATTTAGTGGAATACACAAAACACGTTGTAATTTTTCGGCTGATTTATGAATCGTTTTCAAATAAACGCTACATTATCGATAGTATATGTGTACTTATGCACGCTAGAGAAGCGGGCTGAAAAATCTATTATCCATGACCTGGTCAGCGCTAACGTCATACACGCACGCACACACACACACACACACACACACACACAGATACGTTGTGATCGCTATGAAAAAAACATCGGATTAACCCAATACTGGTAAAATAGAGTCCTTACCTCACATCAGATGTTCTGCAAAAAGATTAATCCAATTCCTGACGCCATTCCAAATATTGATCACGTTTATTGATCCAACGTTATAGTCCGAAACACATAATCGAAAGCTGCACCGAGCCTCCCCAGTGAATGTGGTAACAGCTTGCCAGAGATGGGGAAACCCTGGACCGGAGTTTTTCTCTGATGCACTTTTTCACCCAATCCAATGATGTGCATTACCATCCGGGAGACGATAGGCGGCGGTATTTGCCCTTTTCGAGCTCAGAGCCATTCCCAATGATAACGTCAGGCTGGATGGATGAAAAATGAATGGATATCGCTAATAAAAGAAATAACGATTAAATAACGAGAAAACGTTATTGGCAACCAACGCATGGCGAGAAATAACGAGAAATCTCGTTGTTGGCACCCAATGTGTTAAACAAAATGGCCCAGTCAACTATTCACTTTAGATTAATACATGAGGCATTGTCTAAAGTTATCTAGCTGGCTAGCTACTGATAGCTCCTGATATCAACGTCTGATATCATCAGTTTGGCATTTGTTTTCGCAGGTGCTGGCTAGCGTTGGCTAACTAGCTATTGTTGTTCCGTGAGCTAACGTTAGCTACCTAGCTACCATTACTGTTTAAACAAAATGACCCAGTCAACTATTCACTTTAGTTTAATACATGAGGCATTGTCTAACGTTATCTAGCTGGCTAGCTACTGATAGCTCCTGATATCAACGTCTGATATCATCAGTTTGGCATTCGTTTTCGCAGGTGCTGGCTAGCGTTGGCTAACTAGCTATCGTTCCGTGAGCTAACGTTAGTACCTAGCTAACGTTACAGTAACGTTAACGCTACAAAAATGTTAATAAATGGGTGCTTCCTCAAACAGCCATCTCTTTCCCGACAATCCCCTCTGTGCACGAACCCTTACATATGGTAATTAAACATTAAAACACCTGCGGCTTATAGTCCAGTGCGGCTTATATATGTACACATCATTCAATTTAGCTGCTGCGGCTTATATTGAGGTGCGCCTTATAGTCCGAAAATTATGGTACATTATATTTTATGGCAATAACGCAACATTAATTAATACAGACTGTATTGATCTATTTATGACAAGATATTAATTCTGTACCGGTACCGGACCACTCGGGCTTAAGGGGTTAATATCCAGCAGATATGTACTGCATCACTATACTACCATATCCATCATCCAGTGTTTTATAAAACCAACAGGTGTAATCATACCACCCCCTCCACTCACCAGGCAGTCGAGCTGCGACACAGGGCTCTTGTTGCCGGGGTGGCTGATATCCCAGACTTTAACGCAGCCCTTGCCCCCTGTGTAGACGTGTCTGGTGGGGTTGCTGATGGTGACGGCGCACACCACCTCCCCGTGATTGAGCGTGTTGATCTGGCGGGCGTGCCGCGGGATCCCCGGGCCCACCAGTGCGTCCGGGGGGAAGGGCACGGGCTGCATCTGGCCGTCAGCCGCCACGTGGAAGGAGTAGGCTCTGATGGGAGGGATAACGGATGGAGGTGAGAGAACGGAGGAACGGGGAGGAGGAGAAGGAGGTGAGGGGGGGGGGGAAGGCGGGAGAGTGAAAAAGGGTTGTATGGAGAAGAAACAGGAGGAAGAAATATGAGATATTTCCCCATCAATTTTCTCCCCAGAGAAGTCTGTTGTTTGGGGCAGCAAAGCAATCATTCATGAGGAGTTTTCATTTAGTTCCCAAACACACAGACAGACACACACACACACAGACACACTCCTCCACACAGACACACGTTTGTATTAATGCACTTGTGAATGCATTTGATTAACTCACATCCACTCTTTTTCCTAACCCTTAACAACCGAACCAAAACCAGTTATCCTTTACATATAATGTGTGTTATCCGTCAACACACATACCGTGGTCTGGGTGAATACTCGGCCAGCAGGTGTGCGGTAAAACCCGTTTAATGCACACGTAGTTCGGCTCAAGTTTAAATCACAGTTCCAAATTCATCCGTTATCCATAACCTCAACCTGTAACCATAGCAATGCAAAAGAGCACAGCTGTCAAAGCTTAACTCATTATCTACTGCGGTGAACACAGTTGACTTATCAACTTGATAAACTAACGACCGGGAAGTAAAACACACCAATGGCAAGTGAAAAACGATCACTAGAAATGTGTGAATGCTTTTATTTTATATTGTTGGTCAATGACCATGGTATAAGCGGAATAATCAAGATGTGTGTTAAATGGTTTTAAGGCACTTCGCTGCTCGCCGGGTGGTTCTTCACCTCCACGCCATGCCTTTAACGCACCCCTACTCGTTGATTACCCCTTATGTAATTCTAACCATAAAATGTTTACTTCTTAAGTGTGTACCAGTTTGTTTGTTTTTCTCTCTGGAACGTTCGGAACACACACACACCCCCACACACACACTTACGGTTTGCCTCCAGGGATGCCTGTTAGGCTCGGGGGCATTCCAGCAACTCTCATGTGAGAATGGGGGTCAAAACCAACCTGGGGAAGAACGAACAGTCATGAGTACAGAACAAACACACACGCACACAAAGAGAGACACACATACCCATATAAACACACACACACATAGGCGGTTGGGTTAAGCACACACACAAAGAAATATAGGTCAAAACTAACCTGGAAAGGAGTTATGGGAACAGTTATGAGGACAATACACAGTACTAAACACACACACAACCATGGGCTGTTGGCAAACACACACACGAATTTGCTAGTGATTATTACATAACCCAAGGCGGTTCAGTAAATCACACATGCAGCCTGGAGTCTAGTTCAACATGTTAATGGGCCACTGGGCAAATACAGTGCTGAGGTCATCGACAGCCATTGGCACATCTCATTGACACACAAACACACTCAATATATTATATTTTTCTTATAAACGACATTTCACAGTATTTATAGTACAAATTACAGCATGATTTGGCATCTTTTTTTATGTCTTTGGTAATACATTGTCATTGTGATTCGTCATTCAAAGGGGTATATTTGATCACACTTGTTATCCCTTTATAGAATACTGCAAGGAGTATAGATAAATGTCCTCAGTTTAAAACCAGAGATAATCAGTAGTTAGGAACCCTAACCAGTACCACTAGTAGCCTAGAATCAAAACCTCTCTCCTGCGTCTCTTCTACTCTAGTCTCCCTGCCAGCCGCCCTACTGTCTCAATAAAGAACCCGTGTCTCCTCTCCTCTAGTCTCCCTGCCAGCCGCCCTACTGTCTCAATAAAGAACCTTCTCTCCTGTGTCTCCTCTAGTCTCCCTGCCAGCCGCCCTACTGTCTCAATAAAGAACCTTCTCTCCTGTGTCTCCTCTAGTCTCCCTGCCAGCCGCCCTACTGTCTCAATAAAGAACCTTCTCTCCTGTGTCTCCTCTAGTCTCCCTGCCAGCCGCCCTACTGTCTCAATAAAGAACCTTCTCTCCTGTGTCTCCTCTAGTCTCCCTGCCAGCCGCCCTACTGTCTCAATAAAGAACCTGTGTCTCCTCTCCTCTAGTCTCCCTGCCAGCCGCCCTACTGTCTCAATAAAGAACCTTCTCTCCTGTGTCTCCTCTAGTCTCCCTGCCAGCCGCCCTACTGTCTCAATAAAGAACCTTCTCTCCTGTGTCTCCTCTAGTCTCCCTGCCAGCCGCCCTACTGTCTCAATAAAGAACCTGTGTCTCCTCTCCTCTAGTCTCCCTGCCAGCCGCCCTACTGTCTCAATAAAGAACCTTCTCTCCTGTGTCTCCTCTCCTCTAGTCTCCCTGCCAGCCGCCCTACTGTCTCAATAAAGAACCTTCTCTCCTGTGTCTCCTCTCCTCTAGTCTCCCTGCCAGCCGCCCTACTGTCTCAATAAAGAACCTTCTCTCCTGTGTCTCCTCTAGTCTCCCTGCCAGCCGCCCTACTGTCTCAATAAAGAACCTTCTCTCCTGTGTCTCCTCTACTCTTGTCTAGTCTTCCGGTCAGCCTTCCTACCGTCTCTGCCCACTGTCCGATCTTCTTCATCTTAGTACACGTGCAGGAAAGCACACATCAAAGCCCAACAGGTCCGACAGACATCACTCACCATGGGCGAGCGCCCGTACGCAGCCACGGCGGCGGCTGCCGCTGCGCTCATTTGAGGTGACATGTTGTGTAGCCCCGCGGCGTAGACCGCCCCAGCTGCACCCACCAGATCCCCGTTCATCCCGGCCGCATGAGGCAACATACCAAACGCACCAGGATAAGGACCCGACACAGCTAAGGGGGTCCTCAGGCCAGCTGCTCAGGGGAGGGAGGGAGGGAGGGGGAGAGAGAGGGAGAGGGAGAGAGAGAGAGAGTTTATTAGGATCCCCATTAGCTGTTGCGCATGACAAAAACTAGTCTTCCTGGGGTCCACACAAAACATAACATTCGACAAGGCTTTTACAGAACAGTAAATAAATAAATAAAAAGAAAACTGATTTCCGAAGTTCATTTTCCTATAGAGAGAGAAAGAGCAGGTGTGTGTGAGAGAGAGAAGGAGTGGGTCAGAGAGAAGAGAAGAGAGAGAGAGGATGAGAAAGAAAGTGTGCGACAGAGAGAGATGGGAAAGTGAGAGAGACCACATTATTAACACTTTGGTCGCCAGGCTTATATTCTTAATATACCATCCTCCGCCAGCTCTATTTGTCTATGGGGATGTTTACCTTCTTTGCAGGGCTATAACTTTTTAAATTGTATTGCTAAATTGACATTACTATGGCCCATTCAACGTCAATTATCTATTGTTCAGGGTGTAGCAACGTTATACTTTTTCATTCACATATTCATACTAAAATACGGTCTAAAGTATAAGTATGTTTTTATCGTTTTCTGCAGCTTTCTCCAGAATGTGATTTATAGCCCCAAATGCATTATATTGATGATCAAATACAGTTTGAAAGGAATCTGCACGAGATAAAAAAAATTCAAATGGACGTGCTTCTAGAAGTTACTACTGATCATCTGATGTTGACCGGATGGGGGGGGGGGGGTCGTTTATAATTTCGTGGCCAACGTTAGATGATTCATCTAGTGTGGGTGATATGATCATTAGAGCAGTTAGTAACACGTTAAAAAATAACGCTGAATCTTACCGTAGCTTCCTCATAGCGTTGGGCGATGAGCGTGGAACAGAAATATTCCTATTATGGGATGTAGAAATATGCGATCCATTTGCAGGTTGTATAATAGTATACACGTCCAAATCATGTTGTTTATAGAGTTATTGGTAACGGATTGCTATCCGTTGTGTCTAGCTCGAGTCCTGGGACTATTACCGAGTGATCGGACCGAAATGAGCACCAGCTTCCATTTCCTGTTTCCGCTCTGGGCGATCCGCCACCAGATGGCGCTCTTGAACCGTTGGAGAGTTGAGAGGGGCTCAACAGTAGATCTCAAGTCTCCGGGGGAGAAATATGATTCGATCACAGATTTTTGAAATATTGATATCAAAGACGTGGTACGGCGTCTTTGGCAGAATGAGCATGGCGGGGAAAGACGTGCTACAGAGTTTTTGGCGACCATAGTGTTAACACTAGAGCTACTTAACCAATTTGCTATGTTACTATTGAAGTGTCAATGTTAAGAAAATTCACCACATAACCCTCGACACAGAACAGTGTTGGTCAATCCCAAAAGGTCTTCCAAATTATAAATGTTTTGTCTTTCTCTCACAAGTAACAATAAACACTCTAGTATTATTTTTAAGATATTGCACAACTACCATAATATACCATGACCACACATGCAGACACATACTGCACACAAACACACAGCATATGTTGACATTACAAAAAAACATGCAGAGTCAGGGGGACAAGGAATGAGCCAAATCTAAAATATGCACCCAAAGCACAACTGACACTTCACACAAGCTCGATTATCATAGCCTTATTATACGACTGTCAATATTAATGATCATGTTGGTGATTGGCCTGATTTGAAAACCTTAACGCACCTTTTTGACCCTAACCTCCTCCCATACCCAACCACATGACCTCCCAACCACAGTGGCAAGTGTGTTTACCTTCCTGGTCACACTGACACGCAACCCAGACAGATTTTCCGACGGGCTTTTGGATTAAACCAAGTTGTATAAATAAATGATGCAGTAATGTCTTTCCCAGTGAAGTCACAAGTATGAGGAACACATAAGAGTTACGCTATGCTTGCTACGTACAGTATGCTAGTTAGCAGTGTTGTTAACAGAGCCGGTCCGAAGGAGAGAAATATATTGTTACAACAGATCTATTCACAAAATCAACGTTACTGAAGATTCTTGTGACCGATGTACTTCTAGTTACTTCTCCCAAACATTTTCCTTTAGACATTTCTTTAAAAACCACAGCTCTTACAGATGGTTTTTGCTACATGGTTTTTATTTGCGTTAACCGCAATTAACGCATAAAGAAAAATGGAAAATCTTGGACGGCGCCATTTTATTTACATTTACATTTAGCAGACGCTTTTATCCGGAGCGACTTACAAGTTCTGGATGACAAGTCAGCAGTAAGGGTACACCTCTACATCTGTGCATGTGTCAAGTTGGTTTGGCAGCTGGGGTCTGGCCTGAACGTGTCTCCGTGTGCAGGACGGGGTGTGGCAGAGGATGTTCCCGAGTGTCATTGTGCGTCTGCGAATGTAATCGGCAATGTTTTTTTTTCTTTTCATTTCTGGCACCGCTGCATACTCTTGTTCATTGTCGGGTTTCAGCAAACCGGTCAGCTTGGATATTTGAGGTTGGGATAAACAAGATTCTACAGCACTTACTCGACGGGTGGGGCATCTCCATGGCTTTTAAACTGGGTCGGAGTCCAGGGGTGGAGCTCGGCCCGGGGGTGGAGTCTCCTCGAGGAGTGGGCGTGCTCGACTTCATACCCGGTGTACCAGCCTTGTCTCGCTGCCACAGAAACACAATGTTTACAGGTAAGCTACAACCAATAATCAACATGGAAACTAAAAACAGAGAACTATCACTTAACACATTCAGAGCCACGCCCCTTTGACCATAATAGGGCTACCGTGCCAATAAGGAAGTCAATGGGAGGTTGGGGAAATTTGCGAAGGCTTAAACTATATCTTAAATTATGGCTATGGGTCTAAAACACCCCTCGCTTATCAATGACTTGCTTGCAGTCAACATGTATGAAACGGATTGTTTTTTCATTGGTACATTTCCGTTTTATACCGTTTTGAATAAGAGTATAGTTTTGGAGAGTTCTAGTAATTCCAGAGAAATTCCGCGATAATAGCTCTTTAGTGGAATACACAAAACACGTTGTAATTTTTCGGCTGATTTATGAATCATTTTCAAATAAACGCTAGATTATCGATAGTATATGTGTACTTATGCACGCTAGAGAAGCGGGCAGAAAAATCAATTATCCATGCCGTGCTTAACGCTAACGTTACGCACACACACACGTTGTGATCGCTGTGAAAAAAACATCTGATTAACCCAAAACTGGTAAAATAGAGTCCTTACCTCACATCAGATGTTCTGCAAAAAGATTAATCCAATTCCTGATCGCCATTCCAAATATTGATCGAGTTTATTGATCCAACGTTATAGTCCAAAACACATAATCGAAATCTGCTCCCAGCCTCCCCAGTGAATGTGGTAACAGATACTGCTTGCCAGAGAAGGGAAAACCCCGGACCGGACTTTTTTTCTGATGCACATGCCCACCCAATCCAATCCAATGATGTGCAATACCATCCGGGAGACGATAGGCGGCGGTATTTGCCCTTTTCGAGCTCAGACCCATTCCCAATGATAACGTCAGGCTGGATGGATGAAAATGAATGGATATTGCCAATAAAAGAAATAACAATTAAAAAACAAGTTTTCTCGTTTTTTCTCGGGCCTCTGCACTCAACGCATGGCGAGTTAAGCAGACTAATCTCGTCGTTGGCACTCAATGTGTTAAAGAAACTGCGTCTCCTGAGTGGAATGAAGCATCAAACTGTATATTCCATAACTTAATATCCTATATTGTAGCCATCTTGTCAAGCGTGACAAGAGGATAGACGGCAGCATCACCTGTAGAACAGACAGCTAGAAGAAATATGGCAAAATGTCCTTCATTTAAATTGTACCACTATCCATCCAACTGCCCGCCGATTCACGCGTCTTACCATTGCCATTTCTTTGGACTTGAGGGAGGAGGAGCTAGCTGAGGACGCAGTGGAGGCAGGGCTGCAGGGATCTTTCTTCAGTAGGCGTGTCTTATCCAGACCGTTCTCTCTGGGAGAGGGGAGCGGCGTGCCACGAGGGGAGGCTGGGTCCTGAAGTAAGAAACAATGAGGAAATAGCAAAGTATTACCATATTGTCCCAAATATAAGACAATGTATTTTTGCTTCAAATTACACCTGAAAAAAGGGGGGTTTGAGCACCTCGAATTTGGAGGTGACGCGGTAAAGAATGTTTGAATTTGGAGCGACATTTAGCCCCTTTTTCTGTAAGCTAGGATGACGCATTCCTTGCAATCTCAAGATTCATGGTGTGAGCTGAGCCCGCTATGGCCTTTGAAAAATGTTAATGTCGGACGATGCACAAGCTTATCATTGGGTTTCAGAGGGTTGAAAGTAAGGCCAAGTTAACAAAAGGTCATGAAATGTTCAATGAAGCAGTCTAATTGAAATACCTATGGTACTATTTTTCCACTTTGAGATATAAATGATTAATTAAGTTGAATGAAGTGTTTTATTTATTTAAATAACTCATTAATAACTCATATTTATTATTCATTTCATTTAAAAGATGCAAATACCTATACCTTGTTTAATTCAATGTGTGTTAGTATTACTGGTAGCCTAGAGGCTATACGTAACTCGTCTTGTAATCAGGGTGGTCTTATATTCGGGGAAATACAGCAATACCCATCTGAGAACAAAATTATGATATATACAATTATAGGTAGCAGCAACATAGAAAGACCAAACAATGACTTGCTTTCACTCGCATCATTTTGCATTCCCATTTGACTTAAGCTAATTGCTTGCTTTCAGGGATGCAAAATGACTGTGAATGGCATATTTGATATGAAATGAAGGCAAATGATAAAGAAATACATATCATACAATACCTCACACACACTGACCTCATACAACACCTCACACTGACCTCATACAACACCTCACACACACTGACCTCATACAACACCTCACACTGACCTCATACAACACCTCACACACACTGACCTCATACAACACCTCATACACACTGACCTCATACAGCACCTTACACACACTGACCTCATACAGCACCTCACACACACTGACCTCATACAGCACCTCACACACACTGACCTCATACAACACCTCACACACACTGACCTCATACAGCACCTCACACACACTGACCTCATACAACACCTCACACACACTGACCTCATACAACACCTTACACACACTGACCTCATACAGCACCTCACACACACTGACGTCATACAGCACCTCACACACACTGACGTCATACAACACCTCACACACACTGACTTCATACAACACCTCACACTAGGGGTGGGAAGCACCAGTTTCATCACGATACGATATTGATTCTTTGGACAACGATACGATATTTGCCGATATCACAAAGTCTGCCACGATACGATACGATTCAGGTGCCTGCGATCGATATGAGGCGATATATTGTGTGCCCATTTAACACTTTGACTGCCAGGGGGCGTCTTTAGACGTCTTTGCTGGCCATGCTAAAGTTGCCGGGGGACGCTGTACGTCGTCTTTATATCAATATTTCAAAAATCTGCGATCGGATTCATAATGTCCCTCCGCTGGCCTGAGATTCACCAGCAGGACCCACTGAGCTCTCTGGCGGTTCAGGAGCGCCATCTGGTGGCCGATCGGCGCAAGCGCTTAACAGGAAGCGCACTAGAGGTTTTGCTAGACATCCGTATTGCTTCCGGCCACTCGGTACATGTTCCGTGACTCTAGCTCGTCACTCTACATAGCGATCGATTGCCAATAACTCGATAAACAACATGATTTGGACGTATATACCATTATACAAGCTGGAGATGGACCGGGTAATAATATATCCCATAATGATAAAATTTCTACTCGACGATGATCGCCCAACGGCGCGCGGAGACTGGGGTGAGTTTCAGCGTGTAACGTTACCGTCTTCGATAATAACTGATATTATCAACATTTGACCCACATTAGATGATTGGTATAACGCTGCCCACGGAATTATAAACGCCCCCTCGCCCATCCGGTCAACATCAGATGACGTGTAGTAACTTCTAGAAGTACGTCTAGTTGGAATTTTTTATATCGCGCTGATTGCCATCAAACTGTATTTCATCATCAATATAATGCATTTGGGGCTATATATCACGTTCTGGAGAAAGCTGCAGAAAGAGATGAAAACATACTTATACATTAGACCATACTTTACTATGAATATGTGAATGAAAAAGTTTAACGTTGCTACACAATGAACAATACATATAGGACTTTGAATGGGCCCTAATAATGGCAATGTAGCAATAGAATTTAAAAAGTTATAGCCCTGCAAAGAAGGGGACTTTCTCCATAGACAAATAGCGCTGGCAATCTATGGTATATCATTAATTTAACCTTAGGCAACCAAAGTGTTAACACAATCAGTCACATTTAGATCAACTAAAAAAAGGCTACGGAAATAACAAGACGTTTTTATTTTTGAGCTCTTCCAGACATTTAAATGAAAAACAATCTATTGTTTTTAATATAAATAGACCTCCTGTTCACTGTAAAGTGCCATGTTTTTATATATTGAGCTTTAAACTTTATGTAAAATGTTTTGGAACTCACAACACGCAACCTAAAACCCCTTCCTCTCCCAAACTGTTTGTTTTATGTTGCATGATGATCATGAATACATTTATTATGTATTCATGTTTAAATATCAACATTATCTGTCCATCCTCAGTAACACACACACACACAGAATGCCCCTCCCCCAGTCCCCCACAGAAAGGTAGAATGCCCCCGCCCCTCCTCCTTCCCCTTCTCCTCTCTCCTGTTCTCTCTCACGGTTAGCTGCTTAGCTTAGTTAGCTTAAAGGGGAACTATTTTACTATTTCTTTCACTATTTGGGCACTTTTACACAATTCCTGTGAGTCTATGGAACACCTCTGTAATATATATATTTTTTTTATTCATTGTTTTGTATTTCTAATCAAGTCCTCAAAAACAGCATTTTTCTACCTCAAGATCTCGAGCCGTTTTGAGCCTGGGCTGCAGGTGCAGGTGCCACTGTGTGCAGCTCATCTTGTATCTCAACATTAACATGCAGCGGTGTCTTTATGACATCACATATCATCACATTTTCAGATGACTCAGTTCAGTGAGGGTGAATATTGTGTGAGGGTGAATATTGTGAGAGGAGAATTGGAAGAATGCACCAATATGAGAATTTTGAGACATAGATCATATTAATATAAGTTCACATAGCTAGGAAACAATGCTAAACACTCAAAAAGGCCATTTATAAGATAGTTCCCCTTTAAGCAGCCAACGTAATGTTAATTTAGATCTGCCCACGCGACGTGGGCATAAAGGAATGGCGACGATGCAAAGCATTGTTAGATGCATTTTAGCCCTGTTGCGGGGAAAAAACGGTACAGACTTATATCGGGTCGCAAAATAGACGCTCTGTAGCGCTGTTCTGCTGTAATGTCTACACGAAGTTTAACAATACTGGGCGCGGGCGGATATGACTCGCCGGATTTTCTAAATAAGAGTATCACAATATGAATCGATCTTTTTACGTTGCATCGATCCTATTTGATTATTGATAATAGATCGATATATAGATCTGGATCGATGTATCGTCCCACCCCTACCTCACACACACTGACCTCATACAACACCTCACACACACTGACCTCATACAACACCTCACACACACTGACCTCATACAACACCTCTCACACACACACACTGACATCATACAACACGTCACACACTGACCTCATACAACACCTCACACACACTGACCTCATATAGCACCTCACACACACTGACTTCATACAACACCTCACACACTGACCTCATACAACACCTCACACACACTGACCTCATACAACACCTCAGACACACTGACCTCACACACACACACTACCTCATACAGCACCTCAGACACTGACCTCATACAACACGTCAGACACACTGACGTCATACAACACCTCACACACACTGACGTCATACAACACGTCAGACACTGACCTCATACA
This sequence comes from Notolepis coatsorum, assembly GCF_963971535.1. Classification (NCBI taxonomy): domain Eukaryota; kingdom Metazoa; phylum Chordata; class Actinopteri; order Aulopiformes; family Paralepididae; genus Notolepis; species Notolepis coatsorum. Next base: position 136,273,095 of record NC_140165.1, on the reverse strand, counting down.
ACTCCTCACACACACACTGACGTCATACAACACCTCACACACACTGACATCATACAACACGTCAGACACTGACCTCATACAACACGTCAGACACACTGACATACAACACGTCACACACTGACCTCATACAACACCTCTCACACACACACTGACATCATACAACACGTCACACACTGACCTCATACAACACCTCTCACACACACACTGACCTCATACAACACCTCACACACACTGACCTCATACAACACGTCACACACTGACGTCATACAACACCTCACACACACTGACATCATACAACACGTCACACACTGACCTCATACAACACCTCACACACACTGACCTCGTTGGAGACGTCCACTACTAGGTTGTCGTCACTCTTCTCACCGTCGCTGTCCTGCACAAACAAACAGTCATTTAGCGTTGCTCCTCTCTCTCGGACAGTTGCCGGTTCAATCCCGACAATCCACAGTGCCCAATGCTGCCAAGATGCCCCTCAGCAAGGACACTCACCTCCACGTGAAACAACCTGCTCCAAGGACACAAACTGTGTAGAACTATTTTATCCACATCGACACAAAACATTTCTTACATAGTGGCTGGAGTCTTTGTCCTCTACTTTGCGTTTCTTGGTGTCGTTTGGGAACTCCGGTCCGTTCCGCCGTTTGTCCGAGTTCCTCAGGCTCTCTGGGAGCAATGAGTTACTCTGGAGAGGAGGAAGAAGAGGAGGATAAGAGGAGGATAGGAGAGGGTTGAAAACAATCTAGATCAAGAGTTCTCAAATTATCTCCCAGGGGGACGCACCTTTTCAGAATAAATGTTCCTATGACCCAAAACTGATTTGGCAGGTTATTATCTAACAGGACAGACGTTACCCTACTTTTAGATGGCTAAACTAGCACCATAGAGTGTTTTATTCAACATGTTGGTGTTTCAATTAACTTAAGAGAGCTGTGGCTTCATATGACTTCCAGACACTAATATCAATCATGTTTTAAGTACAGTAGACTACCAGTTACTACGACGGGTAGATTTCAAATGCCGACCTCTGGAAACCCTTACTGCAGAGCTGAAGATTGGCTTTGGGGTGCTTATCCGAACGCTCCCAACGGTGGTGTAAACTTAAGTGTTTTTTTTTTTTTGGTCATTCATACAACTGAAGTAGCGGTCACATTATGCATTTGGCGTCACGGTCCTACACTCTTTCCAATCCATCTACCCCACTTACAACGCCCACTCAGCTGTGTGTGGAGCAGGTTAAAAAAACAAGACTATCGCTCCCAGTAGGTTAATGGCAGCATGCGATGAGAGTATGAGAAACACAAAAACTCACACAGCAACCTCTCTCTCACTTGGCCTCACACACACACACACACACGTTGAGTGGCTCTCAGACTCTATCAGTGCTCCCTCTCCTGGCTCGGACAAGCTTTAATGGCTGCCGTGTGTGTGCGTGTGTGCGTGCGTGCGTGTGTATATGTGTGTGTGTGTGTGGTGTGTAGTAATCGTTGTCTTTGTGAAATTGACTGTGAAAGCTTGTGTGTGTGTGCGTGCGTGTGTGTTACTTCCTCGACACACCACCTCCCTTTGTGTCCCAGACCTACACACAAATGCACGCGCGCGCACACACACACACACACACACACACACACACACTCTCTCTCTCTCTCCTCTCCTCTGGCCTCCTGACCAACGGATCCTTTTGTTAGTGGATTAAACCTTCATGTTGGAGTCCATTATGGCTTCAGTCTGTCAATGAAATGTGCATCTAATACACACACACACACACACACACACACACACACACACACACACAGCTTGGGATTCGCAGGGGGAGAAGAAGGGTAAATGAAGGAGGAATGGTAGAGCTAGGAGGAAGAGGAGGGGATGGGTGAGAAAGAAGAGGAGGGGGGGGTGAGATTAGAGGGGGGAGGAGGGTGTGAGACAGTGGAGTAAAAGAAAGGGTGAGAAGAGAGGAGGGGTGAAAACCTACACTCTGCTGCCAAAGGCCCCTTCCTTCCTTCACACCCCTTCTCTCTCTCCCTCCCTCTCCACTCTTCTCCATCCCTCTGTTATTTGAAGGTTTTAGTGAAGCGCACAGGAGGAGCACTGACCCGCAAAATACAAGCAATTTCCCCCCCCTCTGCCCCTCCCTCTATTCCCTTTTAGCACGGACACACACACACGCACACAACCCCCGGGTCATATGACTGCTCCCCCCCTCCCAGGGCCTCACACCCCCCCCCCTCCCAGGGCCTCACACCCCCCCCCCCCCCCCCCCCCCCAGTGGTGGCGATATTAAACACAATGAGACTCTTTAAGCGCGGGATCAGGGGCGAGGGGGGGGGGGGGTCAGGGGGCGAGGGAGGGGGGTGTAGGATGAGGGAGGGAGGGAGGGAGGGAGGGGGTGCGGTAATCTGCTCACTGAGGTGTTAAATACACACAACAATGCAGGCCAGGCCAGAGAAGGGGTGTGTGTGTGTGTGTGTGTGTGTATGTGCATGTGTGCGTGCATGCGTGTGCGCGACCATGTGCTAAAAGGCTCGTTTTAGAGGAGAAAGGGAGCCTAACAGTCCAGAGCAGATCTGGGGCAGAACAAAACAACAGGCAGACAGGCTAAAAGCTCTCCCCTAGAGCCCCTCACACAAACAGACCCTCTCTCCCACACACACACACACACACACACACACACACACACACTTACCGGTACAACATGCACATTGCACAGTCACAGCACGTCTTTTTCACACACACACGCATCATATGGAAACTCTCACATACACATACATGCTTTAACTGAACATAATATTATAGATGTGGATGAAGGTGCGATTGTTGTTAAAAGGACACGGCGGGAGAGATGACGGATGACGTTACTGTCTTAGTGGTGAAACACGCTGTAGCTCAGTTACAGTAGATTTAGCTTCATAGTCGATGGCTGTTGAATCAGGAGGTCGTGAGGGTAAACCACATGAAGGTGGTTTAGTAGTAGTAGTAGCGTACGCACAGCGAGCGTCTGAGTCCACAGCGCCTTCTCTCCTGACACACTGTGGGGGGGGGGGGGGGGGGGGGGGGGTGAGCGGCTCCATGGCGTTGCCTCGTTTTGAACAAGGATGTTTTTTGTCTGTCGTTCAAATGAAAGCGGTAAGAGTACCAGGAAACTTGATCAAATGCAATTTTCCCCATTTCGGTTACCCATTAGGAAATTTTAGGAACGCCGACCGACCAACGAGTTCAGCAGCAGTGGGCGACTTTTTCTGGTAACAAACTAGTCGACCGTCGTAATATCGGTCAAGGTTCCCCAGGTTGCTTGGCTCTGTTGAATATGAATGGACCGTCGCTGAGTCGCTCCCTGTGCGTACGCACCATTAGGCAGGTGACATTGAGAGAATGTTGGGCATCTCACGATGGAAATGTTCCTGGTGATGTTTTCAACCAAGCGGTCCTAATTGACCTATCTCAAGCCCCACCCTCGTTTCTTGATCCAGCCAATACCAACTGTCGCTTGCCTCCGACGAGAAAAGTTTGTCAGAGGAAAAGTAAGAGTTGTGATTTGAGGATCGGGAAGAAGGGGCGGGGTCTGCGATCAGGTCAATACTACAACGGCCAACCTTATCGATGGCGATGAGCGTTACAGGCCGCCATGTTTTAACTCTTCCACAACACAGGATGATGGGGGAGCGGCGTCACGCTCAGAATAAGGAGGTACTTACTGTGCCAGGCTCTCGCTCTGTCGCCATAGGAAAAGAGAAGCATGCACAACGGCAAGGTTGTAAGGTGGTTGGTCAAGTACAGGATGGAACAAACCAATCAGAGGAGAGGGGGAAAAAGGAGAGATAGAGAGAGAGAAAGAAGAAGAAATGATTAGAATTCCGAGGCATTGTTAATGTTTCAGTAGATTTATTACAAACAATCACAACGATCAGTCTGGCCAGAACCAGTCCATTCCATTCAAGTCCAGTCCAGTGTGACGATATACCAACTGGCGGAGTTGTTTTTTCACTTGTGCCATTTATTGTCCTCAATAGATACAATCCTGATTGCCTTTCTATCTCAGGTGGAGCTGCTGCAGCCAGCGGTGAGTGCATTTACATGCATACAGTATTCCAGATGCTGAACCTTTCCGTGTTTACATTCATTTTTAAATCCCACCACAAATATCCCTGTCTATACTGTATGAGTAAACAGACTACGGAGAAGGTTACCATGGAAATGGAACTTAACAACCCAACAGTAAACAGGATGTTTACATGTCTCAGCCAGGCTCATTATGGTATATACCAGCAATCATATTAGGCCTCTCATCATGTGTGAGCTCGTTATAAAATGGGATATGGCATATTTACATGCGCCAGAGGAAAAACAACAGAACAGAACACTCGAGCATCCCGAATTAAAACTGGAATATTAAGTGTGCATGTGAAGGCGCTCAACGGGTGCGTTTGTGCTCACCTCTAAGGTGTTCGGGCCCCGGGTGGGGCTCCGGGTGGGGCTTCTTATCCCCGGGGTCTTTCCCCATCAGGTGCGGTGGCAGAGAGCCGAGCGCGCCCGACAGAGCAAGCAGACCGGCCGAGCCGCCGAGCTGTGAGGGGTGCAGGCCGGCCGGGTGAGGGGTGAGGGGCACCGGGGCTCCGTGGGCATGGGATAGATGCTGCTGCTGTTGAGAAGGGGGGGGGGGGGGGGAGAGAAAGAGAGAGAGAGATCAGTTTGTGTATTTGATCAAATGAGTGAGTGAGATCACTTCTTCCTTCTACCACTACACTGACCTGAATGTGCAATACCGTTACTATTTTTCTATGTCATTTACCTTTTTTAAAGATTCTTTATTTTAGCATTAAAGGTTTTCTTAATATTTTTTTAGTTTAGTTTAGTCTAGTTTTAAGTCTATATTTTATGATTATGTGTGAAGGGGTTGACTAGTAAGTAAGATTTTCATTATACAGTCCGTTTAACTGTGCATATGACAAATAAATATCTTGAATCTATTGGCAGAAAAGCCAAGTGCCAGTCAACAAAAAAGTACAAATTAGATACATGTATCCTTTAAAAAGGTGATTCCTTTCAGGTACAAATATATACCTTTTCAGCAGAAAGGGTAGAAATATGTACCTGGTCATTTTAGCAGAAGCGAGGAAAATGTATACTTTACAATGGCCATACTTAAGGGTAGCGTTAGTACCCCAGTTACTAAATGTACTTTTGTTGTGGCTGTTGTTTTAACTGAAAGATTTTACCTAGAATGAACTGATCTACAAATCACACTCACCGTGTCATAATAGGTGCATATATGAAACCACGGAAAGTTTCAGTTAAAACAAAATAGGGGGTCTGTACCCGAAAAAAGACTGCCGATACCACTTTCTAATTGTTGATATCACTTTCTAACTGCCGATACCACCTTTTAACTGCCGATACCACTTTATAATTGTCAATACCCCTTTCTAACTAATGATACCACTTTCTCACTGTCGATATCTATTCTGCCGATACCGATTCCCAAGTCCGAGTACCAATCTGATCAATAGCTTTGACTGAACTGTATGGACTTAAAACCATTGGTTACTTTGTACCATTGGACATTGAGCTATGATCAAAATGTCTCAGATAAAGAGATACAACATGTGTCTATGTGTTGAAAATAGGGATGCCCCGATCACGTTTTTTGCCACCGATACCGATCACTGATCGTTGTGAGCCATATCGGCCGATACCGATACCGATCATGTTTTATTTAAAAAAAAAATTAAAATTATTTTATATATATATATTTTTTTTTAATAAAATATATATATTATATAATTAGACTGGACTATTGTATTATCTGCGAGACATCGCCACCACGCAACAAGTCAAAATGCTCGCTATCTGCAAACAGCTCCACTGTCTGTGTGTACTAGTAGCCTCCAGCTACGGCCAGGATTCTCCGGCGCTGCAGCTGGACCCTAGTATTGGTATAACGTTAAATCACATTCAGCAAGCCCTCAGCTCGAATACGCATCGAGTCAATGTTATAAGACATTGATATCAGGAGCTATCTGTAGCTACTGCTAGCCGGATATATAACGTTAAGACGACGCCTCAGTGAACTATTTAGTTGAATGGGACATTTCGTTTTGAACAGTGAACTAACGTCAGCTAACGGGAGCTAACGGAGGTATCAACATGCACTACAAGACTTGCTGGAGCATTTGTTGATATCAGGAGCTATCAGTAGCTAGCCGGCTAAATACCGTTAGACAATGCCTACTAAAAGTGAATAGTTGACTAACTGGGTAATTTTGTTTAAACAGTAACGATAGCTAGGTAGCTAACGTTAGCTCAGGTCGAATGCACTATAGACTGAGCAGAGGAGCCTCCTCCTCTGTGTTTACAAACTGTACACGGGTGCGGGCGGGGCTAGGGAGGAGGAGCAGCGGCAGTTTGCAGGTCCTGTGTGTCTGAGACAGACAGCGAGTGAGATCTCCGCTTGATCGGTTTCCGCGATCGGCGAATATGACTTATTATCGGAATTCACCGATCGCATATTTATACTGATTATCGGCCGATAACGATCGGTGGCCGATCGATCGGGGCATCCCTAGTTGAAGATTTAGCAAATGAAGTCACTTCTTTCATTTTTCACATTATATGGTTCATGGAATTTGCATCTTCTAATTCTTTTTGAAAGAGCAGTTTGCATTTTTTGCAGTTTTCATCTAATGTTCCTGAGAGTATGCATATAAACAACTTAATAACGTGATACCATGAAACATTTAAGTAATCAGCTATGGATCACTTCATTCTCTGTGTTTATGCCACTTCAACAAGCTGCTGTAGAGTACAAAGAGGCAAACATACTCCCTCAGCACACACACACACACACACACACACACACACACTTCTAACTCCCTCAAGCATGCAAACACACACGCACACACACGCGCATGCACGCACGCACACACACCTCCCTCTGGGGTCAAACGCTGAACAATACTGACAGCTGGGATCACAGCCCAGAGCCTGAGGATGTGGTGGGAGAGAGGGGCATGAGAGGAGGGAGGAGAGAGGGAGGAGAGGAGGAGGGGAGACCCAGCTGCTGCCTGCAGGGTTGTGTGAGGAGGAAAAGAGACAGGAAAGAGGGAGAGAGAGAGAGAAAGAAAGATAGTGAGGGAAAGAGAAAGAAAGTGTGAGAGACCGCAAGGAGGGAGAGAGAGAGAGAGGAGGGATATATAGAGAGAGAGAGAGGAGGGAGAGAGAGAGAGAGAGAGGAGGGAGGGAGGATCGGGGGCGTTTGGCTGTCAGCCCCGGGTCTCTTTCACACCAAATCAGGCGCTCGTCTGAGCGTGAAATGCCTTTGTGTTCCAAAACATCATTATTGCCTCTTCAGACAGTAGCCGCGGGAATCCAAGCACACCGATTCGCCGCGGGGGGAAGGAGGGAGAGGAGAGGAGAAGAGGGGAGGGGAGGTTGGTGGGGCTCAGCAGGGGAGGGGAGGGGGGGCTGAAGGTCAAACCACCTCTTTATCTCACCTAATTGACTAAACCCCCTCCCTCTCTCCCTTCCTTCTCCTCCACTTTGTTAGTTCTCACCCCCCCCCCCCCCCCCCCCCCCCAAAAGAATGGCAGAACACCAACGCCACAGCTCATCCTCTCTCCCTCCCTCTCTCTCCCTCCCTCTCTCTCTCACAATTTACGCGGTTGGTTTGTCTGAAACTCTTAAACCCAAACACACACAGACATCAACGATGCACACAGAAACACTCAAGCTTGACTGGACACTTGTTCACACTGACGTGCATATACACAGAGGCTTGATCAACCAGACACAGACACACACAGTGACCGAGACATCCAACCCACTGCCCACTGTTTTCTGGATATGACAGCAATGCATGCTCTACTAGGCACACACACGCACACGCACACACACACACAGCACCCCTGGTGGGAGTAAATGGTGGGGAAGCATTGGTGGAGGCGAGGGGAGCCCTGTTTGTCAGGGGGTGTTAGTGTGAGCTGGTGTGTGTGCATACATTTGTGTGTGCGTGTGTGCGTGTGCGTGTGTGTGTGTGTGTGTAGAGAGGTGGGGGCAGCATGCTTCATTACACTCATTTAACTCACACAAACTGGGTGAATGACAGCCTGGCATGGGAGGAGAGGAGGAGGAGGAGGAGGAGGAGGAGGAGAAGGAACGGGGACCCCCCCCCCCCTTTACAAACACTGGAATCCCGCAATTAAGACTCAAAGAGCAACTGCCAAATCAACCCCTCCCCCTCCCCCCATCACTGACACACAAGCACACACAGCCATAAACACACACACAAATTCTACCCACACTAGTCATCAAGCTCACCTCACCTAATATCACCCGGCTCCCCCATCCCTTCCTACCCTTTGACTAGCTGGCCTCAGTCACACCCCTTCTGACCTCCCTCCTTCCTCCACCAGCCATCCACCCCAAACCCCAGTCTTCCTAAATATCACCTGTGACTTCTCTCTCTCTCTCTCTACTTCGCTAACCCTCATAATAAACTCTCAAGTCATAATAAATTCAAGTACTTAAAAGTATACAGTATGTAGCTTCTCATCCTCGCCTAACGCCTTCTGTACCCCACTAAGGAAAGGATTTATATACCGGTAGATACTTTGCTCACATCAAAATGAGTGAGTAGAGATAATCAAGATATGAGTTCATATCAAATGTTTTTAAGATTACTTTAATACGATAATAATAACACCTAGTGGATACAAAAAATTATAATAAGGTATTAGAATTGGCAGATCAGATGATAAATCAGCAAGTATGTGTTGACATTTGACAAATACAGGGAAATGAAGTTTAGCTAGCGTTTTAATTAAGTATTTACAGTTGACACTTAATTTCCCCTTAGCTTCTGCCACTGGTACCTTTCAACAGATTATCATTGGCAAGCTGGCTAGCATGTTTAGCTTTAGCTCTCGCTCCCTCTCCCTCTCCCTCTCCCTCTCCCTCTCCCTCTCCCTCTCCCTCTCCTCCCTTCTTCTCCTAGGATCATATCCCCAAACCCAAGCTGCCAGAGGAACGTTGCCTCTCTCAGCCTCATCAACACACAGCAAGACACATGTTATGGCTACTAAGAAAAACCTGCTTCCTAGTTCCCATAGAACAGAGGCAAATCCAAACATGCCTCGGCAATAAAAGCCAGTGTTTTGTAACAATTTTCTTAGGACCCAAAGTTGGGTTTGTGTCAAGAAGACTCAAATGGGTCCCCAGATTACTATGAATACATGTTTGGCCTCAGAACAGGGAGAATTGTTATTTTGTATGTCATGCTGCCATTGCTTTGCAATACGGCTTGCAATGAGAGTTAAGATGAATGTTTTAGCAGCCCCCAAAAAGCCAAGATAACCGACTGACAAATTAGTTTTTGGTGGCAAGATTTAGTTTGTATTTTTATTTCACAGAAATTGTGACGGCAACATTTTCCATGTTTCATTTGCTCATATAATAAAATATAAATCGCTCATACAATCTAGGTTATGATGCATGTGGGGAGAGAATAAGAGAACAAGTAATGCTCAATATAAAGTGTACAAAACATTACACTCCTAATACTCATACGACCTCTGAAAAGTCCCTGTTTAACCCGTCCCACGTCCCACTTAACCTGCATCTCATCTAACAGGTGAAATCAATAAAGAGATCACAGCTTTCACCTGGATTCACCCGTCTAGCATGGCGTTCCTAATGCGTCATCTGCTCAGTGTGTCCTCAATATCCCTACACTACATTATTGTGGCGGAATATCTCGGTAGTCAAACAACAGGTGATGGTAATCAAGCAACAGGTGATGGCGTTAAATGGCCAATCATGGTCAATGAGCTGCGGTTATAGCATCATCGCACCATACTGGTAGGAGAGGCACGACACGCCATGAGAATACAATCAATTACAACTAGGGGTGGAACGGTTCACAAAATCGACGGTTCGGTTCGTATCACGGTTTTAGGATTACGGTTTTTGGTTCGGTTTATGTTTTTTTTTTTTTTTTTATTTAACACTCCAAAAATACCATACATCAACATAAGATATATAGCCTAAAAACTTTGCAGTTATTCTCAAGGATGTAGTCATGCAAAAACTGAAAGAATGAGGCCATTTGACATCAGGCACATTATTTTGACAGTGACGGTTAGAGCTAGGAGAGATTTTTGTACAGCAAGAGGGGAGGCAATGCTGATTTAAACATGCTTCTCATTTATTTGGTAAAAAAAAAAAAGTTTACCTTTAATAATGTTTGGCACACAAAGACCGAACTGACTGAAAAATATAGGCAACATTTGTCAAAGTATTAACAATTATTAAACCTTTCCATTTTTGTGGCCACATTATAGACAAAGGCCAACATAAAGTATGCATAATGCTCAACCAGCACTAGACTTTCTTATCAAAAAGTAAAAGTCACAGAAAAGATGATTAGGGTTTTAAATAAGGACGTTTGAGGTTTCTTGTATTAATAATAATTTGCACTAAGGAATGTTGTAAATGTTGTTATAAAAAAAATAAAAGGAGATGTTACAAGGGAATGGGGAATATAAACCCCCCCCCACACTGGTGTGTGGAGTTGGTACGTCCCAGCAGCAGGGACCAGGATGTTATGGGTTGGCAATACAGACACACAGTTGACACACACACGCTCTAGTCTCCTGGCTCGTTGTTGAACACAAAGTTATATTTGAACCTCTGTTGTCGTCAAGCCTTGTCAATATACCCCCCCTTCCCCACTAATGGAACTGGTGTCGTGGAGTCACTTCGCTGTGAGCGTTTCCACGGTTAGCTTGCGGCTAACGTTAGTTAGCTCGCTAGCTCACGTAACGTTAGCCTAGCTCGAGGCTAACATTATATAACCGAACAATACACGCATGGCCCAAACCGTGGAGGTCGTATCGAACGGTGTACGGTTCGAATGTATACCGTTCCACCCCTAATTACAACACAAAATCCCCTTTTCCACAGATTGATTTACAATAATGACATAAATCAATCAATCAATCAGATTTATTTATATAGCACATTTCACATGACGCGTGTCAACCAAAGTGCTGTACAGAGGGTAGATACACATAGATACATAATGACAAGAATCACACTCCGTTTTATGGGAGGGCACACAGGAAAACACACAGGAAAACGGGGCATGAGTCAGTGAACGGGAAAGGCTAGTAGGTAGAAGTGGGTTTTGAGCCTCGATTTGAAGGCATCTATCGAGGGGGCGAGCCTAATGGAGGTGGGGATGCTGTTCCACAGTTCAGGGGCTGCGATAGCAAAGGCACGGCCCCCCCTGAGCTTGAGGTTAGACCTCCGGACTGTCAGGAGCCTCTGATCGGCTGACCTGAGGGACCTGGTGTTGGAATAGGGGGATAGGAGGTCTGATATGTAGGAGGGGGGGTGACCATTAAGGGCTTTAAAAACAAATAGGAGAACCTTAAAATCTATCCTGTAGCGTACTGGGAGCCAATGAAGGGAGGCAAGGACAGGGGTGATGTGGTCTCTCTTGCGGGTTCCGGTCAACAGTCTGGCAGCAGCATTTTGTACCAGTTGTAAAAGAAGAGCCCTCGTTCTGTCAGATTTGCTTGTTTACACTGAACCAAGTAAAGGCAGCATAATGCTGCCACCGCGTGCTTTTAGACAGTACGCAGGAAATACCAGATGAGGTCAGGGGAGTTTGATAGTATTTACCGAGGATGGCCAGATAATGTTGATATTTAAACTTAAAAAATAATAATACATAATACATGTATACACATGATCATGCAACATAAAACTAATCGTTGTAGGAACAGTTTGGGAGAGGGAGGTAGGGAGGGGTTTTAGTTAGTGTGGTGTGATAACAATGCTGAAATTGAGAAGTTTAGACTTTAGTTTGGTTTTACAACAAATATTTTTTGTTATAATGAAAGTACCAAAAAAGGTACTGGGTATCAATTCCAAAGGTATCGGTTCAAATGTGAACGGTACCCAACCCTAGTAGGTGGCGGTGGTAAATATCAAACTGCGGTTGCAAGATTCTAGGTTCAGAGAGTCAGGACCAGAGTGTAATATTCAAGTGCATGGTGCAGTTTTGGCATAAGTAATCTAACGAATGAAAGATAAAATCGGTTAAGTTTTGGAATATCTTCTAGTGTGCGGTATGTCTGTAGGCTACTAAACTAATGGCAGGTCGGTTCCATCTTAACAGTCATTAAATGTTATGTCACGCAGCCTACGTTTCCATGTCCCAGAAATGGCTTCATCCTGAATGCAGTGTTGCCGTTTTGTCTTTTGCCATTTGATGTAGCGTGAGATTCTTTTTTTTAACAAATTCATTCAAAGGTAAAAGTTGCATCTTATCACAAAGTTTTATTAGACATAAAACATGTAGCCTATTATTATTATTATGATTATTACATCAGCCTTTGTTCTATCCCACGTTTCATGTGACAGCCGATTGCTGGACGGAGCAATATTCCTGCGGGTTGGTGTTGTGGGGATAGTGGAATGGGGCAGTGCTCCACTTCTGAAAATAGTTGTGGTTATGATATTACCTACAAGTGAACACCCACAGAATTAACCACATCATCGACATTACACCCCTGCCCTGGCATTCCCACTGTCCCAATTACACAGACGCCGGGGGCGAACCCACTCCGGCAATGTGACTACCCTCGCTGGCAGCATAATGCCGGATCACCTTTGACCCCCCCCCCCCCCCCCCCCACATTCCGAGTTCGTACATTTTACATAGAATGGCGAGGCAGAATAATTCCCGCCTTGAACAGGAGCTAATGACACACACACACACACACACAAACACAGAGTAAGGAGGAGTTATACACACTGGTGGTAGGCCTGGTAGTCCACGTACCCCGATGACGGCATTCAGTTCTGCCATGGTTACCTGCTTGGCTCGCTCTACGGCCTGGACCACCTGCTGCTGATGCTGCGAAACACATGCATACAGACACACACACACAAACAAACATAAACATACACACACAAACATAAACACAAGCAACAAATTAGACATTCACACTGAAGAGGGAGGTTACATGTATACATAAAGTCACACATGGGCGCTGCCCAGTATAACCACAGTTAATGAGCAGCTCCACTGGAACTAATGCCCCTTTTCCATGCACTGCATGGTACCTACTCGACTCTACTCTACTCTACCTTTTCGGTTTTCCATTGGCAAAAGTACCTGGTACCGGGTACTTTTTTAGTACCTGCTTTGTCGAGGTTCCAAGCGAGTAGAAGCGATACCAGAAAAGTGACGTGAAACACTGCAGACCACTGATTGGTCAGAAGAGAGAAGCGTCACACGTTGGAGCGTCCTGCACAAAACACAACACCGCCATCTTTATATAGCCTCGCGTAGTAGGGGTGCACCGATATGAAAATTGGCCACCGATACCGATACCGATTGTTCAACTAACACAATCGGCCGATACCGATACCGATAATTGTGGCAAAAAATAAGTATTTTTAATTTTTTTTTAATTTTTTATTTAATTTTTTTTTAATTTTTTTTTATTTTTTTAATGAAACTACTGTATATTTGTATGTGTGTTTGTATTTGTAGGCATCTTTACTTACTTAAAAAAGGAAACATCAAGAAATATGTTTATGGTATCACTGATCCCTCTCCCAGTATCGTCTGGCGGCCTGCAGAGGGATACTATTTTCTCAACCAGAGCTTTCAACCAATGCAATGGAACCATTCTGGCGGCCTGCAGCGGGATACTATTCTCTCAACCAGAGCTTTCAACCAATGCAATGGAACCATTTTGATTGACAGTCGATTCGGCCAATTACGCCACACCGCTAGCACCCACCTCCTGCTTACCACCAAGCGTTTATTCATTTTTCTACTTCGGGGCATGCCGCCATTGATCTGCTTGCTCGAATGCGAGTCAAACTTAGAACCACAACAAGCTAATACGTTAGCTGCCCGGCAGTGCCCGCCGACCAGCGCGCTCCACAGGATGGCCAAACGAGACACAATGATTTTACTGCAACAAATTTTATAATAAAACAAAGCCTTTCTATACATTTGTCTGGTTGAAAACTTTATTAACAGATTGCAGAATGTGTAGTTGGGTACGGAATGAGCAACGGAATGTAACCGAGCTATGCACGGCTTGCTTGCTATCTTCGGGTAAATACTATGCTGATGTAATTGAACGTGTAACTAACTATAATAACGTTAATGCCACAAAACGAATGTTTGTGTCATTTTAACAGCAGATACTTTCTTAAATGCCATCCTCCCGACAGAGCGGTGTTGATGGGGAGCTCTGATGGATTCGCTTGGTTGTGTTATTAACATTGAACAGCTAACCGAAAGCTAGGGTTAACTAATGTTAAAGGTTTAGCCATAACGTTACGTTGGCTAAAGTTGGGGCTATTCTTAATCCAGTAATAATGGCTGCAGACCTGCAAGCAAAGTACAGCAAGTTGGCAAAGGAGTATTCCAACGTAAATCACATTTTCACCAGTAACGTTAGTCTTCTGCCTCCCGGCTATGAACGGACTCGGAGTAATGCCTTGCTGCTATGGGTAATAATAATATGCTGATGTTATTGTCCGTGTAACACTAACTATATAACGTTAATGCCACAAAACGAATGCCTTGTTAATCATAAATAGTAACTTTGATGCAGTAGCTTGTGTGTGTGTGGGGGGGACGGCGGGCGTTGTGCAGGTAGGTCGCGAGTGAATTTTTTTTTTTTGCCTTTTGACGCTACACAAATGGATGGTTAGTTATCGGCGACTGCTATCGGCACATTTGAGCTTATCGGCCGATAGGCCGATAGCAGTCAACAAGACACTTATCGGCCGATACCGATACCCGACCGATATATCGGTGCACCCCTATCGCGTAGGATTTCATTATTTGTTTGCAGCAGGAACAAGTGCAATAAACAAAAAAGGATACATTCACTGTGTATTCTGCCTCATTTATTGATGAAACAAAACCAACATCAACACAATTTATCACCAAGAGCTGAGAGTTTAGTCTCACAAAAAGATAGCTGATTTGTTAAACTTGTTAGCTTACGTGCTAATGTGATTGCATTTTACCATTATAAGAGTTAGCATTGTGGCTACTAGCGTACATAGCGTGATCAATATAACTCGCTATTGATTGTTTGTACTAGTAACGTTAATGCTAGTAGAATAGACACAACGTGAGGTAATCATCATCATCCATTTTAAACCGGTTATTACCTAATGCTAACGTTAGTAGAATAGACATGAGAGGTAACGTTAACGTTAGCAGAATAGACACGAGGTAACGTTAACGTTAGCAGAATAGACACGAGGTAACGTTAACAGAATAGACACGAGGTAACGTTAACGCTAGTAGAATAGACACGAGGTAACGTTAACGCTAGTAGAATAGACACAAGAGGTAATGTTAACAGAATAGACACGAGAGGTAACGTTAACGTTAGCAGAATAGACACGAGGTAACGTTAACGCTAGTAGAATAGACACAAGAGGTAATGTTAACAGAATAGACACGAGAGGTAACGTTAACGTTAGCAGAATAGACACGAGGTAACGTTAACGCTAGTAGAATAGACACAAGAGGTAATGTTAACAGAATAGACACGAGAGGTAACGTTAACGCTAGTAGAATAGACACGAGAGGTAACGTTAACATTAGCAGAATAGACAACGAGAGTCTGGTTAATGTTGTTATTGATAGATTGATTGAAACTGCGTTTACTCTGGCTTGCTCCAAGCCCCCACGGACATAGCTATGCTCACGGAGCTCTCATGCTGTACGCCAGCGGCCCCGCCTCCCCACACGGAGATGAAACGGAATACTACCTGCAGTGGATAACGAACGTACCAGGTACCTAAAGCGAGTATAGTAGAGTAGGGTAGAGTCGAGTAGGTACTATGCAATGGAAAAGAGGCATAAGAGACAAAACACACACACTACTGCATTTGAATACCAGACTGGGAGTCTAATGTCAATTTTAAAATTAAAGTTTTTAAATGAAAACACATCACTGGTTCTTGTCCTGCCAATTTTTTGTGATTTTAACCTCTTAACCTGTGTTCTTGGTATCTATGGACCTCAGGGAATGTATTCCCAGTGTCAGAAATATTGTGTCTGTTACTATGCTTGAGTAATTTTTGAATGAACTAAAAAAGGAGAATATAAATTATTATTCAGGTTTTTTTCCATCTTTGACGGTGAATAACACCATGCGACATTGACCAAAAGTGAAGATTCCACTGAGCTCATTCAGCACATTCTTGAGATCAAAAAAGCTAAGCAAATTAACAAAGGGCAGATGATTTACAGGGTTTTTTGTAGATAACAGTACTGAATTTTGCCATCCGGACACATGCAATATGAATATATATAGAATATCAGGCCTATAAATTACCTTATTATGTCAAAGTCATACATCTATGGATCAGCCCAAATCCCCTCTTTTCAATGGCAGAGTTAAATCTGGATTTAGTACCACCAGGCACCCGGTAAAGGGCAGCAAAGACCGTGAATGAAATCTACTGTAAGTACAGTTACTTTTGTATAGTATCCATAGCGCCGCCATTTTTACCGGATTGAGACATTTTTCACGTTCACAGAAAGGTAAAGAAACAATATACGTTGTATTTTATGGCAACAACGTTGAGGTTTATTCGACCAGTGAGATTAAAAGCCCTGGGTCTCTGCTTTCTTAGAACTACAGCGCTTTCATGACTGCTTCCTGTCCTTGCGTCTAACTCATCCAGTTTCCGATGCAATGCGCAGAGATTTTTATAAGGTCATATTTGGCTAATAACACTTGAAATCATTGCTAAACAAACGTAGTGCTGAAAATAAACACTTTGACTGCTGCTTTGATAGGGTTAGGGTCTTTACTCTTGGCTACATTTGAAAAAGAAACACATCACTTAATACGGACTGTATTGATCTATTTGTGACGTGAAATAAATCTCGGCCTGGTACATGAGGTTAAATGGGTGTTTCAAAGCACAGCCCAATAACTAATGATAGCTTCCTATTGGTACTGCTCATAATAGCAACAATTCACGTGTTAATTGTAAGCATTTTACGTACGCTTTGATGTGGTCATATGTAAATTGTATTGTTAACATTCAAATTTGCCTCATTTCAACCTATTCATATTGGAATTGTCTTCTTTACATTTACATTTGGTCATTTAGCTAATGCTTTTATCCAAAGCTACTTACAAGTTCTGTACAACAAGTCAGCAGGAGGGGTGCACCTCTGGCAGCTAAGGGTAAGTAGCATTGTTTGTCAAACACTTTGAGTGCTACAGTCTTGAATGCATAGTAGTATATAGACATATTACCATAGTAGGCAGTAATATAGGCAAGGTAGGTTCCGTAGTTGCAAAGTGCATAATAGTACTACGACAATATGAAGGTTAGTAATTGTTTTCAGTTTTTTTCTTAATTTCAGATATGTGTACGTGTGTTTTTAGTGGACGGCGGACAATTGGTTCCACCATTATTGGACCGTGTGCACATGTAAACAGGTATTTTCTATGCATTTTTGGCCTTTCGTTTTAGATCACTGAAAACTGACCTTTTTGAAATCCCATTCCAGGAGCGAAAAACACTGACATCATCATGACTAATGGCCCCCGTCCACACGTATACGGATCATTTTGAAAACCATCCATGTGATTTTGGCCTCTTGTACACACAAAAAGCGGCAGAGTTTTTAGGTCATGCCATCGGGTCATTTCCGGCGAGTGTTTTTTTGCATCGTCGTGTGGAAGGAACGATTTTCTAAAACTTTCTGGCAGACCTACTCTCTCCACACTGTGCCAGTGCAGGCAAAAAAGGTCTGACCCGTATTTCTTAAACCAATGACAACTGTCTACTCTCAGCCCAAGGTGCAGTGACGCTGCCCTTGCAAACTAGTGGTGGCAGGTGAATACATTTACTTCCATTGTGAACGTGTAGCTTGCTGTAGCTCAAAGGCTTGTCCTGATCAACCCCCCCCCCCCCCCCCCCCCCCCCCCAGGGGGCACAGCAGCGTTATGTGGCTGTCCCATTTCCATTACACCACGTTCAAATTCTGGCTACTGAAGGCTTTTGGCATCAGCCCTAGTTTAACCACAGGCTAGCAGCGAGAGTGACATACACTTTAAATACATTAGACTAGTTCAATGAAACACGTCTCTCTCACACAGATAATGTTGGCATTCTCACGCTTCCTGCCATGGCTGCCACGTTAAAGGCAACAGGGAGGCAGACAGACACAATTAGAGAGAGAAAAGATTGAACAACATATAATAACACAAAGTCTGTAGCTCAAAGGCACTTACACACGCAAACTCGCACGCATACACATATTTGAATGTCAGATTACCCACACGGGTATACACACACACACACACACTTACCTCCTGAGAGAGGAAGGGGATGACTTGTGCACAGATGGTGTTTAGTCTCTTGGCGATCTCAGTCTGAGAGATAGAGGTAAAAACACAGAAAGAGAGAGAGACAAAGAGGTAACGAGAGAGAGAGAGAGAGAGAGAGAGAGAGAGAGAGAGAGAGAGAGAGAGAGAGAGAGATGATAATTATAGTCATTTATACAGGACAGATGTTCAGGAGCATCAATCAGTTGTGTTTTGTGTGCTTATCTCACACATAGACACATGTACAACAGATACACACTCCACACTGCAAACACACATCTCCAAACCCCAGACACACACATACATAGACACAGAAACACACACTATACGATGAGATTATCCTGTTTGTCTAACTATCAGTGTGATCAAGTTTCACTATGGCCTCTCCACCTCCCCCCTCTGCCCGCCCCTATTTTTTCTATATCCCCCGCCTCTCTCTCTTTCTTCCCATCAACGCTTCACCATAATCTCATCACCTCCTAATTTAATTTGCTCCCCTTATAACTCGTATCCATGCCAACGCTCCCCCCCCCCCCCCCCCCCCCACCGGAGGTTGGCAGTGATTGGCTGAAACCAGATACCCCCATGGTGGCGTCAAATCAGATAACGAGGCTCATATTCCATATTGTCCAATCAAATTGATACAGGGAGAGTCGGGCAAGCAGGGAACTGGAGGAACTTTGAAACATAGTAATGGGTCATTACACACACACTGGGTTGGTGGACATACACACACACACACATGTTTACACAAGACGAGTATGCGCACAGGCTCCCTCCCTCTCTTACATATACAGACACACAAGCGAGTCTATTCTCCTTTAAAAAGAAGACCTGGAAATCCAGGATCAACAAAGCTTAATGCCGTCCTTGGCATTAAGAGCAGCAACCTTGCTTTCAGCTCACCAGACAAAAACACACACACACATGCACACACACACAAAACTAAGCCACACCTGCATCTCATCTGATAAGACACCTGCAGAGTGACCCAGCCGTAGTTCAGCCAATTATATGTACACTGGGATGAGCCAAATAAAGTTCTTCTAACCAGAATAAACAGTGGGAACTAAAAACAGACCCTAGAGGGAACTAAATAAGGAAGTACTTCAACCACAAAACACCTAGAAAACTATTGTTTCCCCCAAGCCCTGTTGGTCGTAATTTAAAATCACAAAGTTGTAGTTTTTTCTTCTTCTTCCATTTGGTTAGCCGGTTAACCATCGTTTTAAATTAACCAGATATTCGTAAATGTTAAATTACTTGTTTTTTTTTTTCATTTTATAGGGTGAATGTGTAAAAAATTTAAATAAAGTGAACACATAAGATAGTAATAAGCATATGAGAGGTCTCTGGTAATCAAAAGGTTCCCGGTTCGATTACGGCTCCTCCCGGCAAGTGTTCTTGAGCAAGACACTTAACCCCTAACTGCTCCCGATGAGCAGGTTGGCACATTGTATGGTCACCTCTGCTGACGGTGTGAATGGGTGTGTGAATGTGAGGCATAACTTGTAAAGCACTTTGGATAAAAGCACTATAAATGCAGCTATAAATGCAGTCCATATATGTGGTGTTAGAGACAGTGATATGTGTTATGTACTGTGCAAAACACAGCGACTTCAAGATTCCTGAAGTGTTCATCTTATACACAGCTAAATAATTCATTCAGTTTTCACAGATCCAATAACACTTGTTCACAGCTGATACCAGTTCCAAACACTAAACATTGTTTAGTACTGCATCAATACATTCTTGCTTAGGTACAATTTGTTGTTGGGAAAATAACAGAACCAAGATTCCATCTTCCATGATTCGAAATAAGATACAAAATTCCAAAAAACTATGACTAAACTAGACTTTTGGGACAGACCGACAGAAAGACTTGTACAGCTGCTTGTTCTAAAATAAATGACTCTACCCATAAATAGACCCTGCCTACTACCAGAAAGGCCCATTCTCAGAAGTCTATGAGAACTTGAAGTAAGCCTATAATTAGCTTTGTATTGTAGCTAATTGGTCACCTAATCAAGGTGTCAAGGATAATATTCTGACCTTCTACAGCACTAGTTCAGCTGGCAAAGCTAGCAGGCAACAGTCCCTAACACTGCAGTCTGTGAATAAACAGCAGAGCAATGGACCGTGACTATTAAGCCTTCGGAGAAAATGGAACATAGCCAACAAGCCAAAACAAGAGGCAGCGAGAATAAAGATAACAGCATTAGATAAACAGGTCAAAGCTACTAAAGGTAACAAGTAGGGATGGGTACCGTTCACATTTGAACCGATACGGTACCGGTACCTGTGAATCGATACCGGTACCCAACGGTACCTTTTTCTGTACTTTAGTCTCTAAAAATGTAATCTACCTACCTCAGTTGTAAAAAAAAAAAAAAAAATCCAAACTTCAAATAACCACATTTTCGACAGTTTTCGGCTTTCCATTGCCCCGACTGCTTTGTTGTTGAATCAAGTCAAATCCTAGGTAAGCGTATATTGTGCGTGTGAACGTTGACATGAAAAGAAAAAAGTTTAAATTTTATTTTTTTACGTGTAAAAAAAGATATATATATATATATATATATTTTTTTAACGGTATCTCACGTGAATCGATACTCGGTAGTACCGACGTGTTTCGGTAAGTACCTTTAAAAGTACCGAATTCGGTACCCATCCCTAGTAACAAGGGTAAACTAATACTGCCAACAGGTGTTGCATGGGTCCAATAAGGTAATAGTGTGACCCAGAATAGAGGTGGGCTCAAATGGGTCATAGCCTGAAGTAGAGTTGGGTCAACATGGGTCAACCTCTGGTGGGCCCTCCCCACACGACAAGAGGTGAAATAGCCTATATTATGATTAGTCTTGGTCTAAATGGCTGGATTGACACAATCCAAAGATCTACCTTTCAACTCTGTGGCGCAGATCTGATCGTTTCATTGACCACATAGTCACTGCCTCACGTTCCCCTTGCACCAACAAGAAGCTAAATAACTCCTGCTCAAGGGTTCAAAATGCCTCTGGCTCTGTCGCTCGACAGAAAGGACACATTTCTGACAGAGAAAATAGGGGGTAAGGTTTCGAGCAGCAAAGCATGAATAGGACTTTAACTCTGCTGCACAGCCAGATACAAATGATAAAGTACAGCTTGTAGGATAGATGTAACGAGACTAGGGCTGCAACGATTAGTCGACATAAACGACGACGTCGATTATAAAAAATTGTCGACGAGGAATTGTTGCGTCGATTAGTCATAAAAAAAAAATATATATTATTATATTTTATTTTATTTTTTGCTCTACCTATCTTTGTGAAAGTGGCTTCTCAGCTCTGGTCCAGCCAGCTGAAGACTTCTTAGCTTAACATAACAGACTGACAGTAAGTTTGGGGGAACTAATGGGATAACTGGGGATGTTGTTTGGTCCTGACAAGAGTCTCAAAGCAACTCTGAGGTCATGCTCAATGTCCAATCTGTTCCTCTGCTCCGTCTTCAGCTGGACCAGAGCTGAGAAGCCACTTTCACAAAGATAGGTAGTGCAAAAAAATAAATAATATATAATAATATATATATATATTTTTTTATATATAATTGTTTTTCGATTAGTCGACTAATTGAAAAAAATTATGGACAGATTAGTCGACTACCAAAATAGTCATTAGTTGCAGCCCTAAATGAGACGCTCAGCTCATGATTCGGTTCAAAGCGCAATATTAAAAATAAATACATTTCAAATGTTTAAGTCAGAAACTAGCTAAAAGGCTGGATAACTACTGTGTGTAAACAATACACACCAACACCTAACGTTAGCCACACACACATACACACTAGCCTGGAAGCCAGCTAACAATACACACTGTAGGCCAACATTCACCCACAATGTAGCCTTCACAGTGTAAAGAGGCACATGACAAATTATGTATTATAGTATTATAGTCACAACCAAGCTTAACAAGCCTCTGTTTGTCTAACTATCAGTGTGATCAAGAGAGAGAGAGAGGTGAGTAAATTATTATTTTCTTTTAAGTTATTTTGTGCATCACTCTGTTTTGAATTTGATGCAAATTTGCAATGCATGAGGGTCATCCTTTTGTGTTAAATGGCTGCATAAAGCAAGCATTTGTTGACTCTTATGTTGATAAGAGTATTAAAACTTAAAATAATATCCGTTTAGAACAGATAAAAAAAATATGCGATTAATCGCGATTTAACTATGGACAATCATGCGATTAATCAGATTAAATATTGTAATCTATTGACAGCCTTAGATATAACACAAGTGAGATCAAAGAACACAATTGAGTGCTATGCACCTCCCATAAAATGACGTGTAGTTTCACGTTTGCTTTTATTTGTCACATATTAAGTATGCATGTGCAAACACCTCTCTCCTTCTCCCTCAATCCCTCCCTCCCTCCCTCCCTCCCTCCCTCCCAACAGGAGGTTGGTAGTTAGTCTGTACACCCCCCCCCCCCCTCCAAGTGCCTGTTGCTCTAACTGCAGCCCCAAGCTAATGACCTCCCCTGGAGCTTTAGTCTGTGTGTGCATGCGTGTGTGTGTGTGTGTGTGTGTGTGTGTGTGTGTGTGTGTGTGTGTGTGTGTGTGTGTGTGTGTGTGTGGTGCATGTGTGTGCGCATGTGTAAGGGAGTGTGTGTCTGTTTGTAGAGACAATAGGCAGAGATGCATCTCCCTCACAATGGGAGAACAGCAGTTTCACACAGACGTAAAACGAGAGAAGAGGAGAGATGGTGAGGAAGGGAGAGAAAGCGAAAAGAGAGAGAGAGAAGGACAGTGCAGGGAGATAGATCCCTCCATTGTAAACCGAGAGAGGGAGAGAGAAAATGAGAGCCGGAAGAGGTTGAAGAGTGAGAGAAAGAGGGGGGGAATGAAAGAGAGACTGGGGCCTTGGCCACACGTACACAAGGTCTTACCTCCAGTCCACACCAAAGACGTTTTAGAAAATCACTTGTAAAAACGCTCCCATGAACTGAAAACTCTGATTTCCGCCATTGTCATGTGAATGGGAGGCCAAATGGAGTTTTTAAATAGAGTTGCTGAAAATCTTCACTTCTGGGAGGAGTTTTCAAAAAGGTCTGTAATTCGGTGACCTAAAACGCAGTTTGCTTTATGGACGAAAGGCCAAACCACATGAGGGAATGATAGGGTTTAGAAAATACCTGTGTGCATGTGGACTAGGCCTGAAAGAGAGAGGAAGACACAATGAAGAGATGGAGGGAGGAGAAGGCAAAAGAGAAGAGGGGGAGAGAGAAGAGGGGGGAGAGAGAGAGGTATCCATACTCCTTGGTGAAGCAGCCAGGCCAATCCACCTCCAATTTCCTCTGTTCTGAGCGATCGATAGCTGTGGTAATTACTGGTAAACGCTGTGAGGCCTACTCTGCTCCTCTGGGGCAACGCGTTGGTGGATGTGTGAAAGAAGGAGAGTGTGAGAGTGTTCGCGAGCCCTCCCATCTGTATGTGTGTGTGTGTGTATGCGTGTGTATTGTGTATGTACCTGTGTGACAACGTTCACCTCACTGTTTGTGTACGTAGCTAACTATGTGGGTGTGTGTGTGCGTGCATCTGTATTTTGTACCTAATTATGTGCAAGCATGTTTTCTTTTACGTGTGTGTTTGCTGTGTATGTGTGCGCCTGACGGTTTGTGTGTTTGTATGTGCATGTGCTTGTGTCCAAGTGTGCGTGTCCGAGAGACTGTGTGCATGTGTACGCGCACGTGTGCGTGTGTGTGTCTGCCCCCCTGTCTGTAAAGAGGAGCTCTCATGTCTGTCTTCCTGTGCGTTTCCTCGATAAAGGGCCTCTCTGTGATCGATTTCTCCGCCCTCCCCGGCCCTACCCCTCTAATGTAATAAAGCAGGCCGCTCCCCCAGACAGCACCAATCAATCTACAGAGCCATTCATCCTGCCTCTGGGCTCAGCCGGCTGGGCCTAACCAGGGAAATGGAGACAGAATACCATTGATCACTCATAAACACACAAACCAGCAAACACACACACACAGCGAGCACACACAAACAAAAGCACACACAAGGACACCGCCACAGTGGAATGTAGACGCAAAGCACACAAAGACACAAACAAACGCACACCAAATACATCAAAGTTTACCCTACTGGCAGTGCATGGCACACATTACCACATAAGGCGCGAGAGAGAGCAAGCGGAGAGAGAGAAAGACCCATACCTGTTTGTGCATTTCGATGTTGAGGCCATAAGACATCTCATAGTACTGTATTGGGGGCAGAGACAGAGGTATTATGGTTAAAACTGGGAGGAGCTTAATAATAAATAACACCATATAACAGCAAATGTGTCCATCCTTGTCTAAGTGTCCTTGAGCAAGACACCCCCTTCCTGCTCCAGAGGCGGCTCAAATGGCTGCCCCTTCTCTCTGACCCGCCTGGTGAAACACCTGCCCTTCTCTCTGACCCGCCTGGTGAAACACCTGCCCTTCTCTCCGACCCGCCTGGTGAAACACCTGCCCTTCTCTCTGACCCGCCTGGTGAAACACCCGTCTCTTCTCTCTGACCCGCCTGGTGAAACACCAGTCTCTTCTCTCTGACCCGCCTGGTGAAACACCCGTCTCTTCTCTCTGACCCGCCTGGTGAAACACCTGTCTCTTCTCTCTGACCCGCCTGGTGAAACACCTGCCCTTCTCTCTCTGACCCGCCTGGTGAAACACCTGCCCTTCTCTCTGACCCGCCTGGTGAAACACCTGCCCCTTCTCTCTCTGACCCGCCTGGTGAAACACCTGCCCTTCTCTCTGACCCGCCTGGTGAAACACCCGCCCTTCTCTCTGACCCGCCTGGTGAAACACCTGCCCTTCTCTCTGACCCGCCTGGTGAAACACCTGCCCTTCTCTCTGACCCGCCTGGTGAAACACCTGCCCTTCTCTCTGACCCGCCTGGTGAAACACCTGCCCTTCTCTCTGACCCGCCTGGTGAAACACCTGCCCTTCTCTCTGACCCGCCTGGTGAAACACCTGCCCTTCTCTCTGACCCGCCTGGTGAAACACCTGCCCTTCTCTCTGACCCGCCTGGTGAAACACCTGCCCCTTCTCTCTGACCCGCCTGGTGAAACACCTGCCCTTCTCTCTGACCCGCCTGGTGAAACACCTGCCCTTCTCTCTGACCCGCCTGGTGAAACACCCGTCTCTTCTCTCTGACCCGCCTGGTGAAACACCTGCCCTTCTCTCTGACCCGCCTGGTGAAACACCAGCCCTTCTCTCTGACCCGCCTGGTGAAACACCTGCCCTTCTCTCTCTGACCCGCCTGGTGAAACACCTGCCCTTCTCTCTCTGACCCGCCTGGTGAAACACCTGCCCTTCTCTCTCTGACCCGCCTGGTGAAACACCTGCCCTTCTCTCTCTGACCCGCCTGGTGAAACACCTGCCCTTCTCTCTCTGACCCGCCTGGTGAAACACCCGTCTCTTCTCTCTGACCCGCCTGGTGAAACACCTGCCCTTCTCTCTGACCCGCCTGGTGAAACACCTGCCCTTCTCTCTCTGACCCGCCTGGTGAAACACCTGCCCTTCTCTCTGACCCGCCTGGTGAAACACCTGCCCTTCTCTCTGACCCGCCTGGTGAAACACCTGCCCTTCTCTCTGACCCGCCTGGTGAAACACCTGCCCTTCTCTCTGACCCGCCTGGTGAAACACCTGCCCTTCTCTCTGACCCGCCTGGTGAAACACCTGTCCTTCTCTCTGACCCGCCTGGTGAAACACCTGCCCTTCTCTCTGACCCGCCTGGTGAAACACCCGTCTCTTCTCTCTGACCCGCCTGGTGAAACACCTGCCCTTCTCTCTGACCCGCCTGGTGAAACACCTGTCCTTCTCTCTGACCCGCCTGGTGAAACACCTGCCCTTCTCTCTGACCCGCCTGGTGAAACACCTGCCCTTCTCTCTGACCCGCCTGGTGAAACACCTGCCCTTCTCTCTGACCCGCCTGGTGAAACACCTGCCCTTCTCTCTGACCCGCCTGGTGAAACACCTGCCCTTCTCTCTGACCCGCCTGGTGAAACACCTGCCCTTCTCTCTGACCCGCCTGGTGAAACACCTGCCCTTCTCTCTGACCCGCCTGGTGAAACACCTGCCCCTTCTCTCTGACCCGCCTGGTGAAACACCTGCCCTTCTCTCTGACCCGCCTGGTGAAACACCCGTCTCTTCTCTCTGACCCGCCTGGTGAAACACCTGCCCTTCTCTCTGACCCGCCTGGTGAAACACCTGCCCTTCTCTCTGACCCGCCTGGTGAAACACCAGTCTCTTCTCTCTGACCCGCCTGGTGAAACACCTGCCCTTCTCTCTGACCCGCCTGGTGAAACACCCGTCTCTTCTCTCTGACCCGCCTGGTGAAACACCTGCCCTTCTCTCTGACCCGCCTGGTGAAACACCAGCCCTTCTCTCTGACCCGCCTGGTGAAACACCTGCCCTTCTCTCTCTGACCCGCCTGGTGAAACACCTGCCCTTCTCTCTCTGACCCGCCTGGTGAAACACCTGCCCTTCTCTCTCTGACCCGCCTGGTGAAACACCTGCCCTTCTCTCTCTGACCCGCCTGGTGAAACACCTGCCCTTCTCTCTGACCCGCCTGGTGAAACACCTGCCCTTCTCTCTGACCCGCCTGGTGAAACACCTGTCCTTCTCTCTGACCCGCCTGGTGAAACACCAGTCTCTTCTCTCTGACCCGCCTGGTGAAACACCTGCCCTTCTCTCTCTGACCCGCCTGGTGAAACACCTGCCCTTCTCTCTGACCCGCCTGGTGAAACACCTGCCCTTCTCTCTGACCCGCCTGGTGAAACACCTGCCCTTCTCTCTGACCCGCCTGGTGAAACACCTGCGTGTACAGTATGCGTTTCTCAAAGAGTCTTGCTAAGAAATGAACAAAACATCTTAAAAGGTCATTCACCATGGCTGCAAGTGGCAGATATACTGTATAATATGTGATAGGCGTACTTCTAATCAAAATGCTAATCAGATGGTAATGTGATGATTCCCACACATTTTGCTATGCATATTAACAAAATTGATGAATTCAAGAATTTCAGACACCACCCCGCTTCACAATCTCTATCGAACTAATGTATGAATAAATTAAACTGTTTAGGAGAAGCATGTTAGCAGGATGACATCACTCTTCTACCTCCCAACTATTTCCCTTCTTGGAACATTTCTCCCGTTGAGACATTGGATGCGCATAAAACCTTACCAAACTTTATTGTATGATTTTATGACTTTATACAAATGGCTGTGCAGTATAAAAGGTCACGCATCAAGCTGCACACACTTTTGCTTCAGCCATAACATTTATTTCTGGTGTGGGCATATTGGCTGCTGCATTTGTGGTGCATTTGTGTGCGCATGTTCACTCGTCCATGTGTGTGCTTGTGAGCCTATACGAGTATGTTTGTGTGTGTGTGTGTGTGTGTGTGTGATAGTATGCATGCATGTGTGCGCCCATGCGTGCAGAAGTGCGTAGGCGTAGATGCGTGTGACTAAAATGTGTTACGATGGCAAGTCATGATTCAATGAGACCAGGGAGTGTGTAAACAGCCTCACAGCTTACATGCACGCCCAATATCCCATTGTCATCCGGGATACTATTCAATAACCCAGATATGGTGATATCCTGATTACGAACAGCGCTGAATGATGATACCTGGGATAATCTTTTAAGATATTAGCCGGTGGGATAATGAGGCTTGCACGACACCTTATCCCCGTTCACTGTTTGTTTGCGGTCTGCATAAAGCTCAGCTTCCATGGGGTATATTTAGAATATTCTATTTATTCATGAGCACAGGGATATTTGTGAGCAGGCCATGAGGACAACTTTTAAACAGATTATTATGAACGAGACCTTAAGGCGGGGACACACGGGACACCAGAGGATCCGTGGCCCGTGACATGTCAATTATGAAGAGAGCGGGAGCCTGGCTGTTCACACCAGAAGAGCGGGAGCCTGGCTGTTCACACCAGAAGAGCAGGAGCCTGGCTGTTCACACCAGAAGAGAGCAGGAGCCTGGCTGTTCACACCAGAAGAGCGGGAGCCTGGCTGTTCACACCAGAAGAGCAGGAGCCTGGCTGTTCACACCAGAAGAGAGCGGGAGCCTGGCTGTTCACACCAGAAGAGCAGGAGCCTGGCTGTTCACACCAGAAGAGCAGGAGCCTGGCTGTTCACACCAGAAGAGAGCAGGAGCCTGGCTGTTCACACCAGAAGAGCAGGAGCCTGGCTGTTCACACCAGAAGAGAGCAGGAGCCTGGCTGTTCACACCAGAAGAGAGCGGGAGCCTGGCTGTTCACACCAGAAGAGAGCGGGAGCCTGGCTGTTCACACCAGAAGAGAGCGGGAGCCTAGCTGTTCACACCAGAAGAGAGCGGGAGCCTGGCTGTTCACACCAGAAGAGAGCGGGAGCCTGGCTGTTCACACCAGAAGAGAGCGGGAGCCTGGCTGTTCACACCAGAAGAGAGCGGGAGCCTGGCTGTTCACACCAGAAGAGAGCGGGAGCCTGGCTGTTCACACCAGAAGAGAGCGGGAGCCTGGCTGTTCACACCAGAAGAGCAGGAGCCTGGCTGTTCACACCAGAGAAGCAGGAGCCTGGCTGTTCACACCAGAGAAGCAGGAGCCTGGTTGTTCACACCAGAGAAGCAGGAGCCTGGCTGTTCACACCAGAAGAGCAGGAGCCTGGCTGTTCACACCAGAAGAGCAGGAGCCTGGCTGTTCACACCAGAAGCCTTTTCTCTGTGCCGGTCAACAAGAGAATCTACTCTTCTGCTCCACAGAGGAGATTGCGGCTCGCAAATAAAATAGACCAGATGTCAAAACGAACATGCGAGCCTGGTATGAACCGTCCAATCAGTTGACATGAAAACTGGCTGCTCTTCCTGGCGCGTCGGGGTGCTTGGGTGTCCAGTGTGTCTCTGGTGTAACTGCGATATGAGGTCAGATAATATAAGATATCCCTTTATTGGTCCTCTTGGGGAAATTCGGGCATCTTACCAGCATGGGGGAGGTAAAGGTATGGGCAGGGTAATAGAAGAAAGACATAAATAGGCAATACAATTGTATCCGAAATCCGAATATAAAATATGAGAAAATAAATAGATTAAACAATATAATTAACTATTAGAGTTGTGCCCTTCGTGATGACTTGTCGTACAGAACTTGTAAGTCGCTTTGGATAAAAGCGTCAGCTAAATGACTAAATGTTAAATGCATAAAAAAATAAACAGTATACAAAATGTGCAGATGAGGGTTTGTACCCTAACTGGCGTGATGAACGTCATACGTTATAGTCCAAGTTGGTTTTGGTGGAGTCAGACACTTAGTGGTCAGACATGCCTAATAGTTCTCGAGTTCTGCAGCAGTTAGTTCTCCAGATGCTGGCAGCAGTCCATGCCCACAGTTGTGGAGCCTGGCCGAGGTGGTTGGTGGAGTGTCGGGGGGGTATGAGACGAGTCTGTGGATAAACATGCTCCTCATCACAGCTAGCTCCTCATAGAGGGGATGGGAGGGGTTTTCCAGGATAGCGGCCAACTTCCTTCTCATCCTCCACCACCACCTCTAGTTTGACCAGCTCGACTCCCATCACGGAGCTAGCCTGCCTCACCAGCTTGTTCAGTTTGTTGGTGTCCCTTGAGTTGATGTAGCACCCCCCCCCCCAGCACACAACAGCAAAAAAGAGGATGCTGGCCACTACAGACTGGTAAAAGGATCGGAGTCTCCTCAGGAAGAACAGCCTGCGCGGTCCCTTCCTGTAGAGGGCTTCTGTGTCGTCTGCTGGTGAGGTAGTCAGTGATCCAGGCCACCAGGCCGTGCTCCAGCCGCATCACCGTGAGCTTCTCAGCTAGCCACAAAGGCTGGATGGTGTTGAAGGCGCTGGAGAAATCAAAGAACATGATTCTCACTGAGCTGCCTCTCCAGATATGTCTAGGCTCTGGAGCATCTAGATGATGGCATCTTCCACCCCCGATGTTCGCCCGGGTCGAGGGAGTCATGCACCAGGGGCCGTTGCAGAACCAGCCTCTCAAAGGTCTTCATGGCATGTGACGTCAGACCGACTGGCCTGTAGTCATTGAGAGCGCTTGGGAGGCCCTTCTTGGGCACCGGGACAATGCAGGAGGTCTTCCAGAGCTGGGGCACCCTCTCCAGCCTCAGGGAGAGGTCGAAGAGGTGCTGGAACAGTGCTGCCAGCTACCCAGCGCATGCCTTGAGCACCCTGGGGTTGGTGTTGTCTGGTCCTCTGGCCTTGTTTACACTGTATAACCCTACTAAGTACATGTATGTCATCACTATGATCTCCATTACTATAAGAGACAGACACCACTCAAAAGGAACAGTAGCTCTGAGTACAGACTGCGCCACTAGCTTTGAACATGGAAATAAGTCTTCTGAACTAGCAGCGTTTGTTTCACTCATAACTCTTACCATGACATAGTGCCTCTGCATCTCCGTCTTCTCACCAGCCAACTTCTCACACTCCAGCTTCAGACTAAAATAAAACAACAAACAAAAGTACATATTAGATTAAAAACGGCAAATAATTTTTCTGTAACAATCCAGTGGCACTTCGTAAACTGCAAACACTTTGCAAAAACGTTGCGCCAAAATACATTCCAAATAGATTCTAAGAAAATCTTGATATCATGGGAGTTGCTCTGGCATAATGCTGTCGCAAACTCAGATGGAAGGACATTCAGAAAGTTGAGTCCTAATGGAATGAATAAGTAAATGTGATCGACTACAACTCTGTACAACAGTCCTGCATTATTGCCTGTCTGCAAACAAATTAATTAATGCAGAAGGATGTACCTAAACCTATCACTTATTAAAAGAACAAAGCATACGTGAATATTATTGTGAGATCACAGATATACATTTTCAGGGATATACCTCATCAAATGTAAAATAAATGATATTCATCTTAGAAGAATATTACGATAATGACTGATTGGTCCACTGATTGAAAAAGGGGGCAGTCTTATCAGAAATATATATTATCATCAAATAATTTAGCAACAGAATGAATGAGAGAGAAATATTTCAGTCTCTTGGTTACCAACCATGCCATCTTTGATCTCAGGCAATCATTTGGTTGAGAGGCACGTTCACAAAGTGTGAGGGATCAAAGACAAACATTTGCAGAGATAATTCAAAGTGTAACAGAGGAGATTCTTGGCCTGGACTCAAGATAACCGACAGACACACCATCTTTCTTTTTGGCTGCACAGTATTTGTTTTAGTAAAGCTCCAATGAGCATGAAGAATCCACCTCATCCTTGTCCCTGAGACATTGTTGAACATAGGTGGTGTTGTTTGTGTAAGAGTTGTGTGTGTGTGTGTGTGCGCGCGTGTGCATGCGGGTGTGTGAACTGTGAAGTTGAATGTGTCTGTGTAAGTAATTGACCGTGACACCTTGTGTGTGTGCGTGGTTAGTGTTTAAGAGATGAAAGTGTGTGTGCTTGCGTGTGGTTATCTGGGTCAAGGTGTGGAATAGAAAAAAGGTGTGTTTCATTTTTCATCTTCAATGAACCATTATCATCATCACACACACACAGCATTGCATCCACTCATGTATGTGTGCATACAGTCTGTCACACACAGTCAGCCTCTCTTCCTCCTTCTCTTCCCTCAGACACACAACACTCTCTCTTCCTGTATCTCAGCCTCTCTTTCTCTCCCTACACACAAACACACACTTGGGAAAACAAGGAGTGATTTATGGAAATGTGAGGCCCACACGCCACCCTCTGGCTCAAACCCATCACTAAGGCTTAGACCTACCGCAGTGGCAGAGCTAAAAATGACGACGTCTGGACTTGCTCCCTCTGTGTGAGTGTGTGTGTATGTGTGTGTGTGTGCGCGCATCATTGTGAGGTTTGAGGTCAGTGTTAGTTTGTGAGTGTGTTTGACAGAGAGGGGGAGAGCATAATGTGAGCTTGCGAGTAAGCAAAACAGCAGAGTTGAACAGAGCGAGAGCAAGCATGCAAGAGCTGAGTGAGTGAGGGGGGGGGGGGGGGGGGGTGAGGAAGTGCACACATGTGTGTATGTGTTTCATAGAGAGGAAGAGCAAGCGTGTGAGAACTGAGTGTGTGTGTGTATGTGTCTTCGACCGAGAGAAAGACCAAGCAAGAGTATGCATGCGAGAGTTCAGTGTGTATATGTGTGTGTGTGTGTGCGTGTGCGTGTGTGTGTGAGAGAGTTCTGTGTGTGCGTGTGTGTGTGTGTGTGATGGAGTGAGAAAAAGTGAGAGAGTTCAGTGTGTGTTTGTGTGTGTGTGTGTGTGTGTGTGTGTGTGTGAGAGTGAGGAAGAGTGAGAGAGTTCAGTGTGTGTGTGTGTGTGTGTGAGAGAGTGAGGAAGAGTGAGAGAGTTCAGTGTGTGTGTGTGTGTGTGTGTGTGTGGCCCGTGTGTGTGTGTGTGTTAGTTCTCCACCTGTGGTACTGTGCCTGTAGAAACTGGAATTCTTCCTTGATGCGGTCCAGTGACTCCGGGATGGTGAATTTGAATGCCTGACCCGGGCCCTGGTGAGGTGTCTTGGCAGAACACACAAAGACATGTTTAGCAAGAAGACCATTCACCCCCAAATGAAGCCCTCGTCTTTATGCATTATCTATCCAAGTTCCCCCTCAATGACTCCACACGCACCCCACTGCACAATGTCAACAAGTTAAATTATTAGTGGATTATTAAACAAACAACACTGGCCTATAACACCATCAGTCCCACTATAGGCTGCCAAGTGCTTCGCTTGCTCGCCCCAATTACCGAGAGTGCACGAGAGGGCAGCCCGTCAGGGAAGGGCTGTTATAGCCGCTACACGAAAGCGATACACGGGACAAACAAAGGAGCTTCACCCGCCGCCCGAGGCGACCCGCCATCCCGGCAACTGACCGGTGACAGCAGCCGTGCAAACCATCTGACGAGAGAGAGAGAAGAAGGATGAGAGAGAGGCGCATGTCGGTGTTCTTACCGGGTGTCGTCCCTGGGGAAACATTGTTATCTCCGAGAGGAGGATACGCCCGTTTCCCGCAAAACCCCGTCTAGAAGGAAGGAGATAATGACCGGGGGGGAGGAGGGCAAGTGGATGTTTCTAGATCAGGACGACACATCCATCCATCATCACTCGATCGCTGCTGTGTGAGACCCAGCGGTCACGAAACGACCGAGCGAGAGGCGTGTGCTCCTTCCCGAGTTCACCGAGTGGTTTCTGAATCTCTGCTCCTCTCTCTCCCGGGTTTCTCGCTCTGCTTCCCGGCGAGCGCACGGTCGTAAATCAACCGGAAAAACACGGGAAACGGGTCATTAGACGGAGAAAAAAAAGAAAAAGAAAAAACAGGTGAAACGTGAAAGACCGGGGCCACCTTCCACGGAAAGGTTCTGTTGTTATTATTCCTGTGTTGTAGGATCCAGTGTTATCCGAAATGAAGGAGACCCATGAAACAAACTAACTCCAGTAGAAGTCAAGTCACCACCAGACCTGGAGCTCAGATCAGGGAGGTCGGCGCACAGGACACCAGGACAAATCCACAACAAGTTGATTGCTATGAAGAGTTGTTCCCACTTGACTTGCGGCGGCGGCGGCTTGCGGTGGAATGAATAGTCAACAAAAAAAGAGAATATTTGCTTTCACACCAAGTCAGTCAAGAATCAGAAAAAGATCGCGGTCCCAAGAGGCTTCATAAAAAGGGTGGAAATGTTGTTAGTTTTGATAACAACAACCCCCCACCACGGGGTGCAACAATGTAGCGTCTAGCCTCGCTTTTACCCCCAATGGCAACTTTCTCACGCGGTTTCACGCTTCCCAGCTAACCAAAAATGAGGAGCCGCCCAGCAAAACGACCACGGACCAATAAGACACGCTGTTCCACGTGGGATAATGATGTAGTTTAGAAAGCCAACCAATAGCATTCCCCTAAAAGGCTTCGATTCTGTTGACCTGATTGAGCTACGCGGATGTCAGCCAATCTGGGCGTCGAACGCGCCGCTCTCCGGGCGCACGGGGGCGGGCGGTGTGGTGCAGAATGACAGATCCCAACTGTCAATCAAAGTAACGTGGGGTGAAGCTGGAACAAGCTTAAAGACGCATACACACACACACACACACACACACTCACGAGCAGGGCGCACGCACAGGAATACTTGGGAAGTCTGCTGTGAACCATTCTAACAAGTGCCATGGCACATCAATTCAACCCCCCCCCCTCTCTCTCTCTCTTCTCTCTCTCTCTCCTCTCTCTCTCTCTCTCTCCTCTCTCTCTCTCTTCTCTCTCTCTCTCTTCTCCTTGATTGAAAACTTTATTAACAGATTGCAGAATGGGTACAGTACAGTACAGCTGTTAAGGGGATGCAGATCAGAGAAAGACTTTCGTCTTGTTTACACCAGGGTCCCCCATTTTTCAATTCATCATAAACATATATGACACACACAACATACAGATAGGGGGGGGGGGGGAACTGTACATTGGATTGATGTGGCATAGTTGCGAAACGTGTTAAGTCCCTTGTCTTGAGCCAAATCTGGGTTTAACATGATTTGTGGAGCTCCCCTCTGGTGTTGTGATCGTGGTATTCACTGACCTTTGGGAAGTATTTTTGACATGTACATGGGTACCTTGGTCGTGTAGTGTATCTTGTAGACCAGGGCCCATTGCAAGCCCATTGCTCTCTCTCTCTCTCTCTCTCTCACTCATCTCTCTCTCTCTCTCTCTCTCTCTCACTCTCTCTCTCCTCTCTCTCTCTCTCTCTCTCTCTCTCTCTCTCTCTCTCTCTCTCAACAGTACACAAATTGCCTTGGTAATGCTTGTGTTTTGTGTCCCATTTCCTCCCAAGAAAAATATAAATGAATTCTCTCCACTTTCGCTATCTCCCCTTCTTTAGGCCACACTGCTGCTGCGCACATCCGATGAAGGTGGAATTGACTGAAAGTTGAAACAGGCAACAATCTAAATTGTAAAATGTAGGCCTGCTTACATGTCTTTCTTCTTCCACCCACTACACATGGAACCAATCTAGAGACCCCACTTCCTGCTGCTGTGGTGGCATTGCTCCACCTTCAAGAGGAATGGTTTGGAAACCATGTAGTGCTAATGCAGGAAGGATCCAGAGTGTGCGGACCTCTGCTCTGCCGCTGTACTATTGATTTCCCTCAAAAACCTCAGCGCAAGAGCTTTATACCCGCGCACACTGTGGTATCATTTAGACTTCCTTATTTATCACAATATGACGCTTCGGTCCATGGTGGATCTCTGTGAGGTCAATCGGAGCCATTTTTCACACTTTCTTTTTTTGTTACCCTAACCTAACTGGTTGTTAGATAACACATTATTCACAGCAAAGGCCCGGGGGGGGGGGGGGGGTGGGGGGCAGGAGATGGGGAAGGTTACAAACAGACACACTCTTCACTCCTGGGAACCACTCCATTGGTCTATCTCAAGCCCTGCCTGTCTTTTCTTGATCCTCCAATCACAACCGTCACTTTCCTTGGACAGGGAGGCAACAGTCGTGACTGTGAAGGATCAAGAAAGGAGGGCAAGGGCTTGAGATAGGTCA
>NC_140165.1:136196228-136236929 GCF_963971535.1 Notolepis coatsorum | reverse complement strand
TCTCTCTCTCGCTCTCTTCTCCTCTCTCTCTCTCTCCTCTCCTCTCTTCTCTCTCTCTCTCTCTCTCTCTCTCTCTCTCTCTCTCTCTCTCTCTCTCTCTAATTTCGCCGCGTGTGGGCATAACCACTCAGACAATGAATGGTAACTTGTTTAAAATGAAGAGACATACAAATGTGTTTATTATTGAATGGATCTGACATCATCTGAGAGAGAGAGAGAGAGAGAGAGAGAGAGAGAGAGAGAGAGAGAGAGAGAGAGAGAGAGAGAGAGAGAGAGAGAGAGAGAGAGAGAGAGAGCGAGAGAGCGAGAGAGAGAGAGCTGTGCGTGTTTGTGTTGGGCTATTGGAAACGTGGTTGCATTTGACTGACTGATCATATATTGATCGATGGCAATGGTGATAATATTCGCCAATGCGTGCCTTGTACATGTTTGCAAAATGTTTGGTATAGCGCCCCTAGTGGCGAAGCATCCACGAGCCGCTACTGGGTGGAAGGCTAGACTGAGTGAGAGGTGGAAGGCTAGACTGAGTGAGAGGTACCGTGGAAGGCTAGACTGAGTGAGAGGTACCGTGCAAGGCTAGACTGAGTGAGAGGTACCGTGGAAGGCTAGACTGAGTGAGAGGTACCGTGGAAGGCTAAACTGAGTGAGAGGTGGAAGGCTAGACCAAGTGAGAGGTGAAAGACTGAGTGAGAGGTGGAAGGCTAGACCAAGTGAGAGGTGAAAGACTGAGTGAGAGGTGGAAGGCTAGACCGAGTGAGAGGTGGAAGGCTAGACTGAGTGAGAGGTGGAAGGCTATATAATAATAATGCAGGACCTGTTCAGAGGTCTTTAATTGGCATGCAATTATCCTCAATGTTTTAGCGGTTAGCACACACGGTTAGCACACACACACACTGGAACACACAGACATGCATTGTCTTTGTAGGATCGCCGATGCGATTAGACCGAGTGAGAGGTGGAAGGCTAGACTGAGTGAGAGGTGGAAGATGGAGAGCGTGAGGGTGTTTAGTTAGAGACCATTGACCAAAGGTAGGAGGGAGTTCACCTTGTTGTACATAATCCCAGGTCAAGAACCTAGAAGCGGATTTGTGTTGTGAATTAATGAATGAATGATTGCAGGAGGAGTTGGGTGCCTTCTTTTGTCAGGAAGCTCACGTTGCTCAGGAAGAATCTGCAGCTTCTGGTTATTGAGGCGATGTGAGTGGAGAAGGACCACACGTCCACACCTAGGTACCGGGGATAGAGCCACAGTGATTTAAAGGTCACTCAGTGGGGAGGATTCAGCCAGCAAGTAACTCTAAAAATAACTCTGTGCATGCATCAATGCAAACCATGCCTTGATGATGAGTTCAAGTCTGTCTGTTGACCTGTGTTGCATGTTACCCTTTCACCTGCTAACACCGTTCTGCCTCTCTTTGTTTACTAATGGCAAGAAGGAAATCAAACTGTATAAAGCCAGGTGTTAGAATGGATACATGACACATACACACAAGCACACACACAGACACAGGCACACACAAGCACACACACACACACACACACATGCACACACCAAATACTTATCACAGATGGTAACACACACACACACACACACACTTGCGCATGTACATGCACTTGTAATCATATGATATAGCTGACTGTCTGCTATTTTGCCATATTGGCTGCATTACCGCTGATACCGCAGGGTTCAGTTTAGATAACAAAGGGCTGAAATACACACACACACTCACATGCATGCACACATGCACGCACATGCACACACACACACAAAGAGCTTTGATATCAAGGGACTGATTAAGCTTTAATTCTGAACAGGTTGGTGCATCATGTGGCCAGGACTTTGGAATGTTCTAGAGGTTGTGTGTGTGTGTGTGTGTGTGTGTGTGTGTGTGTGTGTGTGTGTGTGTGTGTGTGTGTGTGTGTGTGTGTGTGTGTGTGTGTGTGTGTGTGTGTGTGTGTGTGTGTGTGTGTGTGTGCGCGTGTGTGTGTGTGTGTGTCGGCATGTGTGTGTGTGTGTGTGTGTGTGTGTGCGTGTGGGTGTGGGTGTGTGTGTGCATGTGCATGTGTATGCGCATGCATTTGTGTATGTGTTAGTGTGCATGTGTGTATGCCAGTGTGTGTCAGTATGTATGTGTATATCATATGTATGTGTGTGTGCGTCATACAGTTCCTTGGTGCTCCTATTTGTGTCCTGCTGCTGTTTAATCATCCGCAACAACAGCAGCTGGAGATGAAGCCGCATCACATCAAAAGTGTGAGTGTAGTTATGTGTGTCTGTGTGTTTGTTTGTGTGCGTGTGTGCGTGCGTGTGTGTGTGTGCGTGTGTCTGTGCATGTGTGCGTGCGGTTGTGTGCGTGTGTGTGTGTGTGTGTGCTGTGCGTGTGCGTGTGTGTGTGTGTGTGTGTGTGTGCGTACATGTGCTGTGATTCTATCACACTTGTGGTAGTTAAAAGGAGATTTTCCGTGTTGAGAACAAAGCAGCTCAGTGGCTGAGAGAGTGGCTGTTAATGCTGTTGACGCATTAAGTGCTCTGAGACTGGCACTGTGTGCGTGTGCGTATGCGTGTGCGTGTGCGTGTGCGTGTGTGTGTGTGTGTGTGGGTGTGTGACACTCCTGGGGGAACCTTCTCGTAATGAAAGGCAGACAGACTGTGAGATAGCGTGACAACATGCTAATGGCTTTGCGATGCTCTTACCTTTAGCTTTATACTTAATGATGGCTCAGAACTCTGTAGAACATGAAGCCAAAGACACACTAATAAGGGAAGATGATGCATTAAAAGCTGCGCCAATGGGATGAAAATGGAACAGCTCCTGTCTCCTGAGTGGACAGGACCTTTATACAGACACTGTCATGAACGCCGAGTCTCACACAAACCCGTTCTTCACCAGATCTACAGGTCCGATGATCAACCATTTAGTGTCAAAATGTTCAGAACACCTTCAGCTTAGAAGATACTGTCCAGTAAGCCCGCCAATGTCGCACCCCTGGTGCCTCTCTCGTGACGCATCACATGAAGTGAGAAGGACTTGGATGGTATCCCTTTGAAAAGTCTCTGAGGACTTTATGTAAATGTTTCACTTATTGGATTATGCCATCAGATTCGAAAATCCACCATTTGGAATCAAGCCCATAATACAAGAGTCAAGTCAATAGTCAAGAGTCACTTTATTGTCCCATCAGCTGGGAAATTTGTCTTGGGCTTACACCCACACTACAACTGACTCCAAACAGAGGAGATACACAATATAAAAGATACAGTAAAGTACCTGCACAGCAAGATGTCTGGCAACACCACATTAGAATAGTATACCCAAATATACTAGTATAATATAATATAATAGTATACCCAAAAAAACACAAATATCGGTTATCGAATATCGATAATATAACAACCAAATATCAGTTATTCGATAGTTGCCCTTTATCTGGCACTATTTAAAAGTTTAAGTGAGATCGGAATAAAGGAGTTTTTAAATTATACTTATATACAATATATTTTGTATTTATTTATTTATTTATTTATGTATTTATTCATGTATTTAGTTATGTATTTATTTATGTATTTATACATTTATTAACACTTTCTTTCCCACGCTTATGTACATCCTTATACCATCCTCTGCCAGCTCTATTTGTCTATGGAGAAGTTCCCCTTCTTTGCAGGGCTATAACTTTTTAAATTGTATTGCTAAATTGACATTACTATGGCCCATTCAACATCAATTATCTATCGTTCAGGATGTAGGAACGTTATACTTTTTCATTCACATATTCATACTAAAATACGGTCTAAAGTATAAATATGTTTTTATCATTTTCTGCAGCATTCTGCAGAACGTGATTTATAGCCCTAAATGCATTATATTGATGATCAAATACAGTTTGAAAGCGATCGGCGCCAGATAAAAAATTTCAAATGGACGTGCTTCTAGAAGTTACTACTTATCATCTGATGTTGACCGGATGGGGGGCGGGGGGTCGTTTATAATTCCGTGGCCAACGTTAGATGATTCATGTAGTGTCGGTGATATGATCACTAAAGCAGTTTGTATCGAACACGGTAAAAATAAACGCTGAAACTTACCCCAGTCCCCTCGGGCCGTTGGGCGATGAGCGTGGAGCAAACAGATTCCTATTATGGGATGTTGAAATATGCGATCCATCTCCAGGTTGTATAATAGTATATACGTCCAAATCATGTTGTTTATCGAGTTATTGGTAACGGATAGCTATCCATTGTGTCGAGCTCGAGTCCCGGGACGTATAGCTAGTGATCGGACCGAATTTGGATGAGCACCAGTTTCCGTTTCCAGTTTCCGGTTTGGGCGATCCGCCGATCGGCCACCAGATGGCGCTCTTGAACCGTTGGAGAGTTGAGAGGGGATCAACAGTAGATCTCAAGTCTCCGCGGGAGAAATATGATTGCGATCACAGATTTTTGAAATATTGATCTCAATGACGTGTTACGGCGTCATTGGTAGAATTAGCATGGCGGGGAATGACGTGTTAAGGCGTCTTTGGCGATTAAAGTGTTAATGTATTTATTTTAGTGGTGGGACTCGATAATCTTTTTTTATCGAATTAATTCGAGACTTTATAGTTAATTAATTGAAATTAATCACATTTTAATCAATATTTGATGCAAAAAGCAACATATTTTAATTCAAATGAAATTTGGTATACGAGTGAATCAATGAATATACATTATACATATGTTTAAGCAGCAAAATCCTGTATTAGCTACTACACAGACCAACAGATCAATGCAATTTTAGGAATAATATATATATAGCGCAAAGGACCTTTTGTAAACTCAAGCACTTTCGAGGTAAAAGTAAAACACAGTACTTTCAAGTACATTCCAGAACAAAAAACTCTTGATTAATCTCAATTTCTCTTATTAAATTTTTTTTATGAACAAACAGACTAAGAAAAAAAGTAATTTGCGATTTATTATACTTATAGCACATGCATGAGTCTGGTCTCCTTTGAAAGG
Source organism: Notolepis coatsorum (assembly GCF_963971535.1). Lineage (NCBI taxonomy): Eukaryota > Metazoa > Chordata > Actinopteri > Aulopiformes > Paralepididae > Notolepis > Notolepis coatsorum. The sequence continues at coordinate 136,231,930 of NC_140165.1, read as the reverse complement.
TAACATTCTTAAACAAAGAAAAATCATCATGCGATTAAATGCATACATTTCTTTAACTTTTAATTCTTTCTGTAGTTAATTAATCGAAATGAATGCGATGTCCCAGCCCTAATTTATTTATGTATTTGTTTGTTCATTTAGTATATATTTTATTCGTTTATTTAATATACCTGTTTTATCTGATTATAGTTACTTTAATTAAGTTGTATTTCAGATTAGTTAATGACTATTACCGGAATAATATTTGGAATTAAAAACTTTTAAAGGGGACATGCTTTTCCAGTATTTAGCATTGTTTTATAGCAATAGGGGTTAGTATCAATGGGTCTCATTCTCGAACGAAGTTACGACAAAATATTTCATCTTAGCCAGATTTCGGCCTATTTAAGACATATTAGGGCTGGGAGTGGGAGTCCTCAAATTTTCCTGAGATCTTATTTGAGAGCAGATCTAAGAGTGCTGAGGAGCACTCTTAAATATGCTCTCAGCCCACGATCAAACCTCATGATTGATTTACTAATTTAAAATTGTATCATAACTTGACAGACTTGTGTTCTCATAGTGATTCCTTCACGTCAACACTACAGGCCTCCTTGGAATTAATTACTTAATCATAATTAAAATAAATATGACTATTTGTATGATAAGAAATTACGTTATTTGATGTCGGAAAAATAAATAATAGCTACACACACTGCAATTGACTCGGAATAAATAAATACATCAGCCACATAATTCCGTCATAATTTTATTGTTGTTCTTATTTATAGTTTGGGACATTTGCTTATTGTATACATCATAAGAGCCAGTGGATAAACATTCCACTGCTCATCTTACCGGTACGATGTTGCGTGTGACAAATAAACCTGACCTTGCAGGTGCACTTGAACAGCAATCATGTACATTGAACCCTGGCATCCAATTAACAGTAATTAATCGCGCCATGCTTAAAATGCATGGTCAACTCTGCACCCAAGGCTTACACACACAATTATGGGTAACGTCCAGCATAATTATGCTCGCTACGAACGCGCAATAAATAGGGAGCGCCAGTACAGGGACCACGCTGATCTCTTCGCCGAGAGTGACGCGTACCTGCTGGGACGCTTCAGGCTGCCAAGACCTGTGCTAATGGAGCTGTGCAAGACGCTGGAGCCAGCACTGAGGAGCCAGACCAGACGCTCCAACCCTGTGCCACCGCACGTGCAGGTACTGTCCACCCTGGGCTTCCTAGCAACTGGAACATTCCAGAGGGAGCTAGGAGATAGGGTGGGCATATCCCAAACCTCCATCAGCCGCTGCATCCCACGGGTCTTGGCTGGCATCGTGGAGTTGACCACGCAGTACATCAGATTCCCCTTTTCTGCGCAAGAGCAGATCCCAGTGAAGACGGCATTCCATGCCATCGCTTGGCTGCCAAACATCATCGGCGCTATTGACTGCACCCACATGCGCATCCTGGCACCCTCCCCAGACCCGTTCCCATACCTTAATCGGAAGCAGTACCATTCCATCAATGTACAGGTATGTTTCTATTTTTTGTTAACTCTCTTGTTACCACTTCATCCAATTGGACAGCACCTTGCTTCCTTTTCTCATCTTACTTGTTTTTTCTTTTTTCCTGTGTTACTATATCTATCATTTATTTTGCTTCTCTCTTCAAATAGAATTCATAATTATTATTTATTATTAGGTCATCTGCGACGCCAACAACCAGCTGTTGAACGTCGTCGCCCGTTTCCCAGGAGGTGCGCACGACTCGTACATCCTCCAGAACAGCGAAGTGGGTATGCTCCTCGAACAAGGAGACGCAGGAGACGCATGGCTAATTGGTGAGTATCTCTGCGTATAGAATTGTTCTTGCACCAGTATAGGCTTCTATTCCTCTAATGACTTGTTTTATTAGGAGACCGTGGATATGCACTGGCCCCATGGCTGATGACCCCAGTCGCCAACCCTCACGCCGCGCAGGAGGCGGCGTATAACGAGCGCCATGCGCGCACCCGGTCCACCGTGGAGCGCACAATTGGGTCGATAAAGAGACGCTGGATGTGTTTGGACGCAGCAGGTGGCAAGCTGCTGTACAAGCCGGATAAGGTGTGGATGAAGGCAACAGCTCATAAATTGTTTTGGCCGTGCCGTGTTAAAACATGTATGAGTGCCCACCTCAGCCCAATACAATCATATGTTGCATGTCATTTATTGTGGCTTATTTATTCTTTCCAGGTGTGTACGATTATCATGGCCTGCTGCGTCCTGCACAACATCGCGGAGAAGCGTGGTGTCCCGCTACCCCTCCAGCCACCTCAACAACCACCTGACCAGGACATGCATCCTGACCCATTAATGGGCCCGGATAATAGGCGTGCTGTCTTAGTCCGACAGCAATTAATTGCACGCATGTGAATAGATTATTCACATGCGTGCAATTAATTCCTATTCATAGGTGAATTAAATCTGGACCTGAATTCGACTTTCTTGCTTCCGTCATTATTCGATGCAGTTTACAATGTATACCAATAACTAAACACATCACTCAGTAATACTCAAAGGGTGTCAGGGATGTTTATTGTGGGTGCCCCTGTAACCGGAGCTGACGCTGCTGAAAAGAACCCCCTTATAATTATCCACTCCCGATATCAGTACCTGAATTAATGAATGGAAACTTTATTAACAGATTGCAGAATTTACAATACAGTACAGCTCAATACACACAATTGTTAAGGGGATGCAGACCAGAGGAATATGTGTGTCTTGTTTACAAGGGATCCCCACCTCCATTTCAGCATTGGTGAAATTCCTACGTCGTTGCTTAGAGGCAGGTGCGCCTCTTCCTACCGTGTCAGAACGGCGCTTTGACATTTCAGCGAGGGTTTGCACACTGCCCATTGACTGCTTTATAAGGACTGTCGGGGGCGTGGTTTGTATGCAAATGAGCTGAACGGGAACGCGCTTTGGAGTTTACGACAGAATGCCATTCTCCAAGCAGATATCAGATCATATAATTTCTGCTACCGTTTCAGCCACTTAAGACATATCTCCAGCACGTTCAGGACTCAGAGTGTACTTGTCATAGATTATCTCTCAGTGGTTCCAAGATAAGTCTTCCAGAATATATCTTTGAAAAATCTTCGGGAATGAGACCCAATGGGTCTGTGTCTCTAATTACCATATTGACTCATCAGTCTAGTCTCGAGTTCACACGATCTTCCCTCACTCAACTAAGCCGTTCTGATTTGACGGTATTGCTGGCGTGAATAGGGTACTGATTTGCATAACTGACGCCCCCTCTATGGTTGACAGCGACAGCAGAGCGAGTGGAAATATCTTCACTTCCTCAAACCGAGCGAGGCAGAGAGAGAACGAGCGAGCGAGAGAGAGAGAGAGAGAGAGAGATATAGAGAGGGAGAGAGAGAGAGAGAGAGAGAGAGAGAGAGAGAGAGAGAGAGAGAGAGAGAGAGAGAGAGGAGCTTCTGTCGGGGAAACAAACACACACGCATTTTACACACAACCTGACCGGAATAGAAGGTGCAACATCAGAATCTACGGCTTACCCAAGAACATCGAGGATGATGCACCGATTCGTTATCTAGAACGGATGATTCCCCAGTGGTTTCCGTCCATCAGCCTACAGATTGAACGGGCGCACAGAATTTTCAGGAACGGTCCCCCGGAGAAGGGCGAACGTCCACGCGCCTTCATATTCTGCTGCATGCGGTTCACTACACGCCAGGATATTCTTCAAGAGGCCAGGAAACACCCTCCAACCGTCGGTAATCATACCCTCAGATTTGCCGCGGACTTCAGCGATTACACCGCTGATATACCCTGCAACTTTGAAAGTCAAGATGGGCCGCGGAGTTGTTTCCTGCAACCGCCTGTTCACATCGCCGACCGAGGCGGAGAGCTTCCTTCGACACAGCATTATGGCCCCCCCGGCCGAGGGGGCCGAGACGGCCTCGGCGGAGCAGGCTACGGGCATCGGAGAATAACAGGCCCCGGAGCCCTGGTGTGCTAAGTACGAGGCGTGCTTGTTTTCCGGCTCTCCAAGCTGACACTAACGTTAACACTCGCCTACCGCAGCTCTTCGGACCAACAGAACGGTAACGCTCAAGGTTTATCTAAGCTGTATTATCTCAGCAACGGGTATGCATACTGAATATTTTCAAGTGTAATTCAGACTACCTGTATTTTTATCGTCTGCACATTGAACTCCGCATTGAACTTCGCATAGGTTTCTTTTATGCATATTGTCTTTTTTCAAGTTTCACTCATACGAACTGTGTTTTACAAGTTTCACTCAAACGAACTGTGTTTTAACGTATCTGCCGGCCGAGGTGGTTGGACCCTTCTCGGCGGAGCTGTCTACGTGAATCAGGGTATAACAGGCCCTGAGCCTGATTAAGCTAAGTTCAAGGCATGCTGGTTATCCAACTCTCCTAGCTAACACTACCGTTACCACGCACCTACCATCACTTTTTGTTCCAACAGAACGGTAATGCTCAAGGTTTATCTCTGCTGTATTATCTCAATGATGGGTATGCATATTGCCTTTTTTCAAGTTTGACTCAGACAAGCTGTGTTTTAATGTATCTGCTTTTTATCGTCTGCACATTGAACCTCGCATTGAACTTTGCATAGATTTCTTCTCTCTGTTGAGCGAAGTGGGTTCCCTTTTCTAAATCGTTACAATATACCTTACAAGTTTTTGGTATGGTTAAGTTACATAATGTTGTTGTGGTTGCTATGCTTGATCATAGTGGCCAACTGATGTTTGATCGATATCGGACAAGTATTCTGGTGGGGGGGGGGGGGGGGGGGAATGGGGGGGTGCATTGCTTTTTGTTTTTCTTTTCATTCGTCTCGCCCTATTTTATTTTTGTTTTCACGCTCATGCTCGGAACTCAATAGGACCTTAACAAGTGGATATGTATCTCCTCTAATGCTTTACTCCAAATGAATTACATTCAATCATACTGCAGCTCTTTTAGACTATGGCTAATTTAAATAACTTGATCTGGAATACAGGAGGTCTTAATCTACCACATAAACACACAAGTGTACTAACGTGGCTAAAAAGGAAGGAAGTGGACCTTGCTTTACTGAGTGAAACGCACCTTTTATTGGCTGATAACGCAAGACTGGCAAATAGATTTTACCATAACATAACTTCTTCTTTTAGCACCAAGTCCCGATGGGTAGCCATAATAGCGAAGCGAAATTTGAATATTAAACTGTTAAATGTGTGGTCTGATGCAGATGGTCAAATTACTATTGCTAAAATGGAATACTCTAACCGGAAAACATTTCTGATCTCTGCATACGCCCCTAATTTGTATGACGCTAACCTTTATGCTGTACTCACTGCAGCTATGTTGAAACTACCTGATTACTTGTTTATAGTAGGAGCTGATTTTAATGCAGTATGGGATCCATTGACTGATAAGTCAAATCACGCTGAAACCTCTGATCAGAAACAAGCTTCCACAGCCCTACAGGCCTGGTCTAAGGACACGGGGGTAATTGATATGTGGCGCTCGCTCAACCCATCCGCGAGAGATTATACTTTTTTCTCTTCAAGACATAAGACCTTTTCCAGAATTGATTATGTTTTTTCTTCCCCACGTCTCTTTGATAGCTTTGATGTTGACTTATTGCCCATTGCACTTTCAGACCACAAAGGTATCCTGCTCAAGGGTTCTCTCAGTAAAATAACATCCCGCGCCGCTAGATGGCGCTTTAACTCGACGCTGCTGAAAAATGGAGTTTAACTTGCAATTCAAAGAGAAGCTCACTGAATTCCTGCAGTTTAAGGTACAGGACCCCAGAATTCTATGGGATTCGGTTAAGGGTTTTATTAGAAGTAACACTACTCTCTTTGCATCTAATCTCCGCAAGGGACGTCTCTCCAAGTTGGTGGAATTGGAAAAGCTTCATGCCACGTTGATGTCCTCTATGCAGCACAACTACTCTAGCCGACTGGAGCTTAAAAAAAAGTGGTGGTGGTGGTGGTAAAAAAAGAGATTAACTCAATTTTAAGACAACAGTCTGAATTTCAAATGCACAGAACAAGACAGCACTACTATTTTCACGGCTCCAAGCCTAGCCACCTACTAGCTATGAAGATACGGGCCAGTGAACAATTTGCTGATATCCCTTCCATTAAGAACCAACAGGGGGAGGTAACCACCAACCCCAAAAAGATCAACGACACATTTCGCTCTTTTTATTCCAACCTGTACAAGTCAGAAGTGGTCTTTGATCATACTAAGCTGGAGGACTTTCTTAATCAAATCAACTTACCACAGGTCTCAGAAGATGATGCTAAACGGTTAGCTGCACCTATCACACTAGATGAGCTTAGGGAGGCGATTGCTGATATGCAACGGGGCAAGGCTCCTGGTTGGGAGGGCATTCCACCGGAACTCTATCTTGCTTTCTGGGATGTACTCGGTCCCTTATTACTTTATGATTTTACACTCAGTCGAGAGGGCAATTTTTCCAGAGATGTTAATATGGCGCTTATATCTGTTTTACTCAAGAAAGATAAGGACCCCACCAAATGTGGCAGCTATAGGCCCTTAAGTCTCCTCGGAGCCGATCTCAAGCTATATGCCAAGGTTCTAGCCATCCGACTTCAAAAGCATATGACATCTCTAGTTCACCCTGATCAAACTGGCTTTATAAGAGGCTGCCTGGTTACTGACAATAGCAGACGGTTACTGCATGTGATTGATGCCAGCAAGGATGTCACAGTCCCTACAGCTGTCATGTCCTTGGACGCAATGAAGGCCTTTGACAGATTGGAGTGGTCTTATTTGTGGGCAGTTCATAGAAGGATGGGGTTAGGTGACGGGTTCATTCATATGATCAAAGTTCTCTATACAGGGCCTTCGGCCACGATCTTAACAGGGAAGTTCTGCTCGCCACTCTTCTCTGTCTCACGCTCTTCTAGACAGGGTTGTCCTCTTAGTCCCGGACTTTTCGCCTTATCCCTCGAACCTCTAGCTCAATACATAAGACAATCCCAGATTATATCCCCTGTTTCAATTCAGGGCACACATCACCATACCAGTTTATACGCAGATGATGTACTCTTATTTATGCAGAATCCCGCCATCTCTCTACCTCATCTTCTCAGCGTAATAGATGATTTTGGCAGTCTACTGTATCTGGATTTAAGATCAACTGGCCAAAATCTGCCTTTCTTCCACTTAATGAGACTGCGAAGGCTACCATCCTCCCTGCAAACATACTTATGGTGGAGCACTTTAAATGTCTTGGGATTGAAATATTCCCCACTATTAGCCAGACAGTAAGGTATAATTACTCCAGCTTGGGTGACAGGATTATGAATGACTTCAACAGATGGTCCAAATAAAAAAACTCATTACAGGCCTGTGCGTCAATAATTAAGGGGAGACACTGCAGGTGAATAGGGTAAAAGAATTAACTAATATATATCACAATGAAACTTCCCCAGTTGATTACTTATATTAAGACAAGACTTTTTTGTATTACAAGTTTTCTGAAATTGTATGTTTAAATATGCAAATGAGGCATGATCTACTTAAATATGCACTAATTTGCATATAATTCCAGGACAGAAATCTGAACATTGGATAAAGCCATTTTCAAAATTATAGTTTCATTTTGTTGACATATTAGAGCCAAAGGTTATTACAGAGGGGATTTAGGATATCTCTTTTTATCACTCCATAAATCAGAAAATACTCCATTCAGTCCATTTTTATGGTAAAATTCCATATTTCACCATGTTTTTAGGAATAAAATGTGATATAAATCAGGGTATGAATGCGATATCAACAAACCCTTCTGTAAATACCTTCAGAACATAGATATGAATAGAACTGGAAGGTTTGGTGTATGTGAGTGCTACTGAAGTGGAGATTTCTGGCTCAGAGTATGAGGAAAAACTCTTAAAACTCATTTTTGGGAAAACGCCTTCAAAGTTCTGTATTGTAAAATGCCATACTTTTTTTTTTAAACAGATATTTACAAACACAATACCTAATCAAACCATTAGTAATAGACAACCTAAACACATGCCTGATAACTGAATAATAATAATAATGATGTTATTGAACTGAACAAAACTACACACAGGCTACAAACAGTGTAGTACAGTGTAGTACCCCCTAATAGGCAAAAAATATTTGAATAGATATCACTATGAAACTTTCCCAATTTGTTATGTACATATAAACTAAGAAAAAATATATTGCAAGTTTTCTGAAATGTATGTTTATATATGCAAATGAGGCACTTCCCCATTAAATATGTGTACATTTATGGATGCAATAAGGCAAAATGATGTAAAATAAACAACTAAATGTGTGTTATTGACGTTTTATTGTCACTAGTTTCATAGAAGACATGTTTAGGAAGCAAAATATAACAAAATCTCAAAATCAACAAAAAAAGTATATTTGACTATTCACCTGCAGTGTCTCGCCTTAAAATGAATATTTTACCCAGAATTAACTTTATCAGCTCCATGCTCCGGTTACCTCCTCCTGTTGGTTACTGGCAAAAATTGCACTCTGCCTCATATAAATTCGTCTGGAACAACAAACGCCCACCCTTAAAGAGATCCACTTCCCAGAGGAGTAAACTCGATGGGGGTTTAGCATTTCCAGACTTCAAATATTACTTTCAAGCTTTTTCTTTGAGACCATTGATCACCTGGTTTGATTCTCAAGCAGCCGTATCCTGGCGACCATTGGCGGAGAAGATAGTATCCCCACATAGACTTCAGGATATTGTGTATACCAACATATCAATTAAGCAATGCAATTTACGATTTGGCCCTCTTATCACACATGTGATCCAGACTTGGCGGACGGGGACACCCAGAAATTGTGTACTAACCGCCATCGGTGGCATACGCATTCCCCTCTAATTAATAACAATCTACTCCTTATTGGACAACAGCCTATTAGGTTCCCCAGATGGGAAAAGAAAGGCATCCACATGTTGGGGGATATCTTCGATAACTCTGGTCTCCGTTCTTTCCAGGATCTATCCAACGGATATGATCTCCCCGGAACTTCCTTTTTCTTTTATTTACAAGATGGTGGGGGTGGACGAGCGAGTGCCCATGTATATTGGTTTTTATTTTTTATTTATTTTCTGTGTTTTTTTTATTTAATTGTTTGTATATTTAATTATGTATATGTTTTGGGCCCCTTTGCCTGTGGGTCTGATGGTCGCGGGCTCAGAATGGGGGGGGCCCTGGTTCGGGGTCTCGGTGAGTCGTGGTGTTAAAGAGGCATGATGCTTTGATTCGCTGGGGCGCCGGACTCAGGGTCCTCGAGGGTTGGGGATCGTGGCTGCTGTGTCTGGTGATGGAGGGGGCTCAAGATGATCACTATACAGTCTGTCTCTATTATTATTATCTGTCTTGTCATTATTGTAATAAGTTACTGTCCTGTGATGTCTTTTTATGTAATATTATTATTATTATTTATTATTGTATTGTGTTGTGTCTTGTTTAATGTGGAACAAATTAAAAGATTTGATCACAAAAAAAAAGCCACATATGCTGTGGCTGACTGCCTGCTCCAATCTCTCTCCTATCGCGTAGATGGCTTCAGTGGAACGCTTTTGGCAGCATGAGTGGATGTAAAAGGTTTTTAAGCACCCAGTGAAAATATGGTCACTTGACTTATTCTTTTCCCACGGTGCACACAGACTGCAGCGCTGCGAGGGCTAACAGTTGCAAATTCAGGTCATTTGAACTAATTCACTCATGGATAGGTAACATTTCAGATGACGATGAGCGTTGTTCGGTTTTGTTGTTTTGGCTTGTTACCATCACTTGAGAGCCACTTACAGTCACCTTGAGCAAAATATTGATTTGTCCTATAGGGCTACTATAGGCTATATGTTGAGGGGTCGAAGCTTTGTTGTAGAGGACTTCTAGTACCCACAATACATGTGACAGTGAAAGACACATTTGTTTGTAGTAATATTTTACCACATGTCAATTCAAGAATGGAAATAAATAAAATCAATGAAGTAAATAAATTAATACAATTAATAAAAGTAAATTAATATTTCTTTTTTTTACCTACTTTTTCTCCTCATTTTTTCTGTAATTTTTCTCCCATCCCAATTTCCCTCTCGTGCCAATTCTCCTTCCCCTGTCCTGATTGTTGCTCGCATGTGCCCCCCACTGGCCGGTCGTAGGGAGGGTAGAAGCCCATCACATGTCCCCTCCGATACATGTGGAGGCAGCCAGCCACTTCTTTTCACCTGCCAGCGCGGACTCTCATTGGCGAGGTGTAACACTGCCCCCGCCATCTCCTGTCTTTGCTGTGCAGGCGCCCTGACCGACCTGTAAGAGTCGCTGTTTACAACAACCAGATTACCACCCATCGACTTCCCTCCCGCTGACTCTGCCAATTGAGTCATTATGACGGCCGGCCCAAGCCGGAGGCAACGCTGACAGCCGGATTCGAGACCGGTGTCTCTTGCGTTGGTGACGAGCGCAATATCCGCTGCGCCACCCAGCCGCCCAGTAAATTAATATTTACAAATGTACTATAGATGTTATAGTTCAAGGTTCACTCACAGAGCTGGAAGTCATCAGCTAAAGTTAATAGTAATCTGGAATCACAGATGTGAAACACGTTATTGTTTTCCACAGACAGGTGACCAGTGATCAGACTAGAGAGCATAGATATGTGTGCACAGGGCCGCCTGGGAGAAATGGGAGGCCCTGTGCAAGATTTAAACGCGAGGCCCCCCCCCCCCCCCCCCCTAATAGGTAAAAAAAAATATATATATATAGTCAACATATTCTTAAATAATAGCACTGCCCGAGGCTGGGCATGATACAGTCAACATATAGCAAGAGAGAGAGCGAGAGAGCGAGAGAGAGCTCCCGTTCTACAGTCAATATACAGTGTTATCGCTGCACAGACCCGGCAATGCCCCTGACCCTCCACCAGAGCAAGGCCAGAGAGAGAGAGAGAGAGAGAGAGAGAGAGAGAGAGAGAGAGAGAGAGAGAGAGAGAGAGAGAGAGAGAGAGAGAGAGAGAGAGACACACATTGGAAAGAAACAACCCAAAACCAGAGCAAATTGAAATGCTATTTGGCCCTAAACAGAGAGTATACAGTGGCAGAATACCTGAGCACTGTGACTGATCCAAAACTAAAAAGATCCTTGACTAGGTACAGACTCAGCGAGCACAGCCTAGCCATCGAGAAAGGCAGACCTGGCTCCCAAGCGAAGACAGACTATGCACCCACTGCACACAAGATGAGGTGGAAACCGAGCTCCACTTCTTAACAACCTGCCCACTATACCAAGACATCAGAGACATATACTTCCCACAAATTGCAAACACCCAAAGAGACTTTGAAAACATGGACAATAACTCAAAACTCCCATACCTACTGGGAGAAATACAAGAATGTGAAATAAAGCCCATTTGAATTGAAGAGAGAGAGAGAGATAGAGCATGTCTGTGTGTGTGTTAGAAAGAGAGAGATAGAGAGAGAGCATGTCTGTTTGTGTGTGTGTGTTAGAGAGAGAGCATGTATATGTGTGTTAGAAAGAGAGGGAAAGATAGAGAGAGAGAGCATGTCATTTTGTGTGTTAGAGAGATATAGAGCATCTCTGTGTGTTAGAAAGAGAGAGAGAGAGAGAGAGAGAGAGAGAGAGAGAGAGAGAGAGAGAGAGAGAGAGAGAGAGAGAGAGAGAGAGAGAGAGAGCATGTGTGTTTGTGTGTTAAAGAGAGAGCATGTCTGTGTGTGTGTTAGAGAGAGAGCATGTATGTGTGTGTGTTAGAGCAGTGGTTCCCAATCCTCTCCTCGAAGCACCCCAGCCGTGTATTTGTTAAATTCCACCACCAGCACACCTGATTCAACTAATAAAGGGCTTGTTAAGTTGAATCAGGTGTGCTGGTGGTGGAATTTAACAAATACATGGAACGGCTGGGGTGCTTCGAGGAGAGGATTGGGAAGCACTGTATTTTAGAGAGAGAGAGAGAGAGAGAGAGAGAGAGAGAGAGAGAGAGCTCAACGGCGGGAATAGAATAGGTTGCATGAACTCACCATAACGCAGTATCAATGGCAAAGTTGGAAGGAGACTTTCCGTGGAGATGAAAAGTACCAGTCCCTTGGGAGTCCTAGTTTATCTGCCACACGTTAGCACTCGATAACTTAGTAATTAACTAAAGGCAGGGACGCGTAACTAGCGTTAGCTAATGCTAGCTAGCTAGCGTTAGCTAACGCTAGCTAGCGCTAGCAACGCTAGCTAACTAGCGTTAGCTAACGCTAACTAGCGTTACGCTAGCTAACTAGCGTTAGCTAACGCTAGTTACGCGTCCCTGCCTTTAGCAAAGTGCTACTAGTACTAGCCGACATAGCTATAGCCTGACTGAAGGTTCTTCTAACATGCAACAACTTTCATCTTCAGTCCATCTGCCGAACATCCTCTTCGTCTTGGCAAAGTTGGCATAACCATCATACTTGGTATTGATAACAAGCTTATGGCACACAGTGTAATTTCTTCTGCTCCATGCTGCTTTTGAAAAGACATCCACTCGCTCCTCTGAATAGCGCTGAATAGATCCTGTACCTCGTGGGTCCGGGAAGAGCCCGGAAACACTATTCTAAAATCTGTAGAGCAGCAGAGCCGCAGAAACCGGAACACTGCAGTCTGCAGAGCCGCAGAGGCAGGAACAAGTCAGACACATTCTACAAACGTGTCTAATGTGAAATATATAAGCATATAAGCAAAACTAGATTTTAGGTCTGTGATGAAAAAGGGCCTCGCGGGAAGGGGGGCATCGCAAAAAAAAAATAAAAAAAAAATAATAATAATAATAATAAATAAAAGATGTTTTTTTTATTTTTCTTTATTTTTTTTTGTGCGAGGCCCCCCTTCCCGCGAGGCCCTGTGCGACCGCACTGTTCGCACACCCCCTGAGGCGGCCCTGTGTGTGCATGCATGTGTGAGTATGCATGTGTGAGTATGCGTGTGTGTATGCGTGTGTATGCGTGTGTGTATGCGTGTGTATGCGTGTGTGTGTGTGTGCGTGCCTGCGTGCCCATGTGTGTTTCCTGCTTGTGGGTGGGCCCATTATCCACTAACAAGGCACCAACAGGAGGGCACAACCTCACTATTGCATTATGGGTCGGTGGTTTAGGAAAAAAGATTCCGTACCACCATGACCACATCCACACACACATGTCAGGGTGTTTGGTTTATGGGAGAAATGTTTGTTATAGTGTGTGTAGTTTGATCAGCCATGGGAGGTGGTGTGTGTGTGCGTGTGTACGTGCACACATGTGTGTGTGCATGCACTTGTGGGTAAGAGTGGCTTAGACGGCTTGGTTGTATGTGTTGTGGTAACTTTCCTAGTGAGTGAGTGTGTGTATGTGTGTGTGTGTGTGTGTGTGTGTGTGTGTGTGTGTGTGTGTGTGTGTGTGTGTGTGTGTGTGTGTGTGTGTGTGTGTGTGTGTGTGTGTGTGTGTGTGTGTGTGTATATGTGTGTGTGTGTGTGGTTTGGCTAATGCAAATGCCGCAGTAACCGTGTGTACGCGCATGCATGTGTGTGTGTGTGTGTGTGTGTGTAGAATAAGAGCTGCTTTATTGGGTTTTCATGATGAAACATGAGGACTGACCCTAATTCAAACCATATGACTGTGTGTTTGATCTCTCCAAGCTCCCCGTCTCACACTAGAGCTTACGGTGTGTGTGTGTGTGTGCGTGCGTGCGTGCGTGTGTGTGTGTGTGTGTGTGTGTGTGTGTGTGTGTGTGTGTGTGTGTGTGTGTGTGTGTGTGTGTGTGTGTGTGTGTGTGTGTGTGTGTGTGTGTGTGTGTGTGTGTGTGGTCACACGCTCCCTCACCACATGTGATGGGTCACTGGTCACACACATGCACCTTCTCATGTGCACACATGCACGTTTACTTAGGCATGCTTTTTGTATTTGTGTGCATACATACAGATACATAAATACTGCACATGCACTTGCAAACACACACACACACACATGCACACTAATGAAAGGGAGAGCAGAAAATCTTCCGAGTGTCACCAAGTCAAGTGGACCCAAGTTACTTAGCGTACTTAGCGTTAGGACATCCCGCTGGCTCAGCGGGGCATTATGTGGTCAACACCGTCGGTTAAAATCTGGCTGGTGAATTTAGTTGCATGTCATCTCTTGCTTTTTCCTCCATTCCCGTCACTTTACATTACGATCACATGACTGAAGATGAGATGAAGCCGATGGCAGCGGCGATGCTGGGGATCATGATTAAGGTAACAAGTATGGATTGATAGTTTTAATTGACCTTAGAATGCCTGTTTTTTCCGTTCCCATTTCGTCTGAGTTTATCGCTTTGCACGCAGTGCCACGTGCTGCACTTTTTAAATGGAACTGCAACTGAATTTCCCCATGTGGGAAACTGAAATATATCAAGCCATCTTCATGTGAAGACAAGGTTTGTCCACAGCTCACTTGCAGAGTGATCACCTCCTTCAGTTTGTTTTACTCTTAGTCTTATTGTTATATATTTTATCTCAGCTTTGCATTTTTTGTTTTCATCTAACACACATTCCCTGCTTAGCCAGCGATCAAATAAACCACAGCACCATGTCTACTCACTGAGGCACCACCGCCTGCGTGGACTTGGCACGTGGACAGACATCCAGAGCTGCCGTGTAGCCGGTGTGACATGACTATATGCAAACCATCTAATGTCTTACCTGTGATTGGTCAGAGGGTCTGTACCTACAGGTACTTTTGCCATCTGTACACATCAGTTATGAACATATGCACCGGTTATTTGTGTCTGTACGAGGACATTTTTGTTGTGTGTATAAATAGAGTTCCTGCACGGTTTTGAGGAAATGTATTGGCCCACCTGGCATTCCATGGTTAAGTGCCTTGCTCAAGGGCTGGTTATCGAGGGAGGGAAAGAGTGTATTTCATCAAGATTTCCCGGCTGGTCTGGCCCCTGCTGCTTACAATTTGTGTCTCAAGATGATAATAATGATAGTGGTGATAATAATTTTAGAAGAAGAAAGAAAATGAAGAATGTGTGGGGGGGATGAGTGGAGAAATCCTATTCATTTGTGTTATTTATCACTCTCTTCTTCCAGCAGTGCTCTTATCTGCAAGACCACGGTCATCCTTAACTACTGACGTTAAGCTACAGAACTGCCACAAAATTACCCACCTTACTGATGTAAGGGCTGCATGTGTGTGTGGGTCACGAGCAGATAATAGGGACTCTTTAAGTTATCCGTGTATGAATAACCACTAAACTGCTTACGCAGACATTAACACATTGGCCGCCAATGACGATTACAGTATATGTGTTTGTCCGACAACCGTTGAACGCCAACCACGTATGCATGCATTCATGATGGAACATAATAGCTATGATGTAGATTTGATTTTGGGATAATAGCGTATAAAGCAAGACATGGCAACGTCTATAGTGGAATCGACGTATAGGGCTTTAACTCAGGATTTCATGAATTACCCTAGACCGCTCTAAAACCATCACTATGAATTGAAAATGGGGGACCCTGATGTAAACAAGACAAACGTCCTTCTCTGGTCTGCATCCCCTTAACAATTGTGTGTATTGAGCCGTACTGTATATTGTACCCATTCTGCAATCTGTTAAATAAAGTTTTCATTCATTCATTCACCATACTTATATTCACCACGGTATAACACAGACAAATTCATTCTTTCTTACATACTGAACGATAGATAGGTGATGTCAAATGGGCCATAGTATTGTATCCACGTATCTGGATCTTTTGCCAAACGGATATTCTTAGGCTCCGTTTAAAAGGAAATCCTTGTCCACACGACAGTGTAAAAAAAAAAAAAAAACAGATCCAGACGCAAACACATAAACGCATATAAATTGCTCCAACAAGCATGCGGGCCAGTAGGTGGCGATAAGCGATATCTCAAATACCATAGTGGTATGAGCGGTCAGGACGATTGAGAAACGATAGGAATTGTCCATTGGTTTCCCCAGCCCACGTGACCATTCCTAGCACTTCCATTGGCTATATTGACATACATACAGTAGATAATAAATAGATAGATATAGCGGTGGATTAGATGCAGTCCAGAGGAAACAACCAATCTAGATATGTCACGATTCAATGCTTTACTTCTGCGCACTGGGCGACGGAGAGATACAATGTCAATGTTGAGATTACAATCTCCGGATTCTGAAACTAAATATGGCGAGTCCTTATCACAAACTATATATATACTAATTACAACAAGACATTCATTAATTGCATTGTACTGTTCACGTGTGGTGCCGACATCCTCAACTATCCGCAACATCAGAGAGCATCAGGTGCAGACCTCTTCTGTCGCCCGTCTATTAACTAAATTTAGAATGCAATTTGGCTTTTAATTGAAGCCGGGTGCAAAACTAGACATGTTTAGCTAAACATTAAATATATTTGCAACAGTTTGTGATAATGCCTCGCCTTATTTTGTTTCGGAATCGCGATATTGTGATCTCAACTCAACATTGACAATAGGCATGTTCGAGATTGGCTAGGCGGACGCATATCTGCGCAGGTTTTACTACGGCCTCGCCAAACGCGTTGCATGACGGTTAGAATGTTGTCCGACTTGCTCTGAAAATCTGACGAGACGAGGCGCGGAAATCTCGTGGGAGCGAGCCACGCACAGCCTTCAGAGCGAGGCTCCACAGTACCTCTCACCTGGCTGCTCCACGCAAATGCATGATGGGAAACGACTTGCTATCTCTGCGCAAAGCGCCTATTGGCTCAGAAAAGTTGTCACCTGGTTGTCACCACCAGCCACGCCCACAAGAGGAAGTTATGAGACGTATTTTTTTTTTTTTTATATATATATCTTTTTCCCCCTCCTTTTTTCGGATTTTTCTCCCATCCCACTGTTAGTCGTTATGCCAATTCCCAACCCCCTTCATGGTTGTTGCCCACCCGCCCCTACTGTTGGTCCGGGAGGCCGGAGACTGTCACATGCTTTCCTCCGACACATGTGCAGCCAGCCGGCAGCCAGCCTGGCAGGGTGTATGCCTTCTACAACAGAACTGCGTTTCCGCGTTCGAGTTTTGCGCTCTGATTGGCCAGGTCATGTGACATGTGCGCCAATCGTGGGACAGCAAGGTCTGCGCCTATTTCCGGGTCTAACAGCGTGCAAACTACCTGGCGTTCTATCGCCATGCTCTAAGACAAACTCTAACCTTAACCAACTTCGAAAGAGTGCCTACGCTTAACCGTCGGAATCAGGGCAGGCGTTCTATCGCCATGCTCTAAGACAAACTCTAACCTTAACCAACTTCGAAAGAGCGCCTAAGCTTAACCAGTGTAGAAACTTGTGGTCCCACGATTGGGCGTACATGTCACATGACCAGAAATGACCTGGCCAATCAGAGACGCGGAAACGCAGTTCTGTTGTAGAAGGCATTCAGGCAGCCTGGCAGCGCAGATTCTCACCGGGAGAGTGTAACGTGTGGAAGGTCACACTACCTTTCTCCAGATCCTACCCGCGCTGTGCAGGCGCCCCGACCGAACTGTAGGGGTCGCTGTCCACAACGCCCAGGACCCACCCACGGCTTCCCTCCCCCTAACTCAGCCAAACGAGTTAGTATAGCGATCAGCCCAAGCCAAGGCAATGCTGACTCTCCGGGAGTCGAGACCGAAGCCTCTTGCATTGGTGACGAGCACAATCTCCGCTACGCCACCTGACCGCCCGCAAGTTATGAGACGTTTGATTGATTGATTGATTGAAAACTTTATTAACCGATTGCAGAATGGGTACAATAATACAGTATGGGTCCCGTCTATCAGATATATTTATTATTATTATTATTGGATACAGGAGTTTGGGTACCAAGAGCTTCCTCAAATAAAGTTATCATCATATCATCATGATAAACTTCAAGCTGTCTACACCATTTTATTTTTATCAGAGTAATGAATGCTGTCTTAATAACCATCTCTGCAATGGAGTTTATATCAAAATAACAATATATCAACCCCCCTGAACAAATGGTGATTGCTTCTTCAAGTCGATTCTACAGACGGACTGTCTCTATCATCGGAATTAAATAATTATAATGATAATAAATACGACAATTACGTTTTGCATTTATAGTCATGACTCAATGAGCAATCTGACCATTACCGCTCTATGTACAGTACTCCTCTAAGCAATCTGGCTCTCAGTTAACCCAATCGCTAGATAGATTAACGAATTCCATAAATCTATAGTTCATTAAGATGCAGCAGCTGAGCTGATAGTACTGTATCCCGCACACACACACATACACACACGTGTCGTCTGTTTTGCCTCAATATATACTGTATTCTGTTTTGCCTCAATATACAGTATATATATATATATTGATGCAAAACAGAATTATTCAGCAGTGTGTTGTGTGTGCGTGCGCGCTGCGGTGGCCAGGAGCGCGCAACAAGATGGTATACATTATGGATTATGAATAGTATATTCCACTATAGCAGTATATGGTGTGCTGTACATTTGAATCTGATCTAATTGTGCACGCGGCCCTCTCATTATAATGAGCTGGACAGGTGTGTAATGTGTGTGGTGACGTGAACGCGTATCTGCCATGCGAGACTAGACGAGCAGGCTGTCGTCAAATCTGAAGTGTCCGACGTTCTGACTCCTCCCCCGGCTGCACTCGGCTACTCTCGTCTACTTTCGAGGCGAGCCGAAATCAATCTCGAACACGCCTATTGTATGATATCTCTCGAGAAATAAGCGGACGAAAAAAACATCACTTGTCACTTAAATAAATCAAAAGCGTGTATTTAACAACCTCAAAAACGTTCGAAACACGGTTTATATTAACTTAATAAATAAACAAAAACGAAAAATCTACTTATGTAAACGAAAATGTCCAGTATAACTAAATAACAGATACATCCCTATTACACGCAAGCAGCGTCTGATGGCCGGACCGCGTGAATACTTTCCCTAAGGTGGTTGTCCTTCCACATTTGGTTTGCGCAATCTGATTGGCCACTGACCTACGCTATTACGCCCCCCTCGTAAGTAGAGAGTCGGCGCTGCACTCAACCGATTCATTCAACAGGAAGCGATTTTCGAGTACAATACACCATCACGCCAGAGTGGATAAAGAAATGCTCCAGAAATGAATCTGCGTAGGGAAAGGCTTAACGAGTCAGCGCGAGAGCGCACACACAAAAGCACACACGCATGATATCTGATATATTAATGCCAAATAATGGACGACGACCGCAATTGGCACTTGAAAAGTGTAAATGATGGATTAGTCAGTAACAATTCATGACAGCTTGTATAGCTCAACTGGTTAGTCCCCTGCCTGTGGACCATATGGTCCCTGGTTAGAATTTTTTGGATACTTCTTTTTTTTCTGTAACGTTAAATAATCTATCCACTCTGGCATCCCAAAAAGGACAATAACACCACCTTATGCATACTGCACCTTATGTGAATACTGTGATACTGTGAATACTGTATATTTCAGTTGGTTAGATAGTTCAAGTTTCTTTAATAGTTGTCATACAGAAGTACAGAATACTTTTATACAAAATGCTTCTTACTGTTGCGCTCCAGAGACTGTGCAAGACAAGATAAGTATGAAATAAAATAACATAGTAAAATTAGAAGTAAAAAAAATGAGGTCACAGTGTTCAGTTTAGACATATGTACAATGTTCGATGCAGAATAGACGTAGTTACCATACAATATACAATACTGTGCAGTGTACTAATATACAATACTATATAGTGCAAGGCAGAAATGGAGAAATGGGACGAGGTGCAATTTAGGTACAATTCACAGTAGGTGTACGAGTTGTAGTGCAAATCCTTTATCAATAAATATAAAGTGTAAGTGTGTTTGTGTGATCTAAAGTGTGGAGAGTGGGTGCTGCAGTGTGTTGTTTGTTTGAGTGAGTGTGTGCGTGTGGGTGTGTGTGCTGTGTGCATTTGATGGTTGTTGCATAGTGATTATTGTTCGTTTAGCAGCCTGATGGCCTGGGGATAGAAGCTTCTTCTGAGTCTTTCTGTGCTCGCCTTAAGACTCCGGTATCGCTTGCCTGACCGCAGCAGTTCAAAGAGGCAGTTGTTCGGGTGGCTCGAGTCCTTAATAATTCTCTTAGCCTTCCCCTTGCACCGCTTGTTGTAAATGTTCTGGAGGGTGGGAAGCCCCCCTCCAATTGTGCGTTCGGCTGAACGTGTCACTCTTTGTAGTCTGCTACGGTCTTGTGCAGTGCTATTCCCAAACCAGGAGGTGATGTTGCCGGTCAGGATGCTCTCTATTGTACATGAGTAGAAGTTCCTAAGGATCTTCTGACTGACTTGGAACTTCCTTAGGCGCCTGAGGAAGTAGAGGCGTTGTCGTGCCTTCTTCACAACACTGTCAATGTGTGTGGTCCATGTCAAGTCCTCGGATATGTGGGCTCCGAGGTACTTGAAACTGTTCACTCTCTCAACCGGTGCCCCGTCGATGCTGAGGGGGCTGTAGTCCTTGACCCCCGACCTCCTGAAGTCCACAATCATCTCTTTTGTTTTGCTGACGTTCAGGGAGAGGCAGTTCTCCTGACACCACTGTGACAGGTTCTCTACCTCTTCCAGGTAGGCCCTTTCGTCGTTGGCAGAGATCAGGCCCACCACTACTGTGTCATCAGCAAATTTGATGATGGTGTTGTTGTTCCGCTGTGCTACGCAGTCATGTGTGTACAGGGAGTAGAGGAGGGGGCTCAGAACACAGCCCTGGGGGGCCCCTATGTTGAGCGTGATGGATGAGGAGGTCATTCTATTGACTTATTTGTTTACACTGCTTGTGTTGTTTTCACTACCTGTGTACCCCCCCCCCATTCTGGCGTGATGCGTGATGGTGTATTGTACTCGCAAAAATCGCTTCCTGTTGAATTAATCGGTTGAGTGCAGCGCCGACTCTCTACTTACGAGGGGGGCGTAATAGCGTAGGTCAGTGGCCAATCAGATCGCGCAAACCGAATGCGGAAGGACAACCACCTTAGGGAAAGTATTCACGCGGCCGGATCTGTCGGCACTGGAGTATACAGTAGCTGTTACATCTAGACATTTATGAATGATATACAAGATATACAAATATACAGTACTGCTTTAGGGCACTCTCTAATCACAACTGGTAGGCTATTCCAGTAGTTACCACCTTATGATTTGAAATATTTATTTCGAACATGCAATGAATACAAACAATAACAAAAGCAAAACACAACTCAATCTACATGTTCGAAAAGGAGTAGGAAGAAGTATACACTTATTTAATCCTACCCCTTTTCCACTACTCAAATGAGTGTACTATTTTAAAATATAAAAAAGAAAAGAAATATATATATAACCTTTAACAGAGAACACAGTTTTTGCAAAGGTAGTATACCGAAAAGGCACCTTACAGTCCCCTCTACTGATGGCCCTGGTGGTAATGCCAGTGTCTGCTTTCTGTTGGATGAACTCATTCAATGGGGGAGGGGCAAGTCCATGCAGAACCTTGTACATGAAGCAAGTATATTTGAAAACTTGGAAATTCTCGAAACTTAGCATGTTATGTTTTTCTAAAACATTACAGTGATCAAATACTTTTATGGCTTTTTTGTAGAGTAATTATATTGGTGTAAGAGTAGTGACATATGAAAGAGACCAGTTGATAAAACAGTACTCGATGTGTGATAAAATCATTGAATGCAGAAACATCCTTGCAGCATTAACTGGCAGGCAGGGCCTGATCTGCCTGAAGTTTTCAATGTTAAACTTGACTGTGTTTGTCACTTTCTTCACATTACTTTTTGAAGGTCAATGTAGAGTCCAAGATACTTGAATTAATGTACAATGTCCAGCTCCGCCTCTCCCAGAAACACATTAGAGTGAGTGACTTATACTGGTGACTTTGTGAACATCATACACACTGTTTTCTTGGTGTTAAGTGGAAGACATGCTTTTGTTAGCCAGTCTTGAATGAGACATGAGACATCAGTGAATGAGATTCACGTTTCCTCCCAACCGCGAGTAGGCCTAGAAGCTAAAGTGCTAATCTAGAGAGCCAATCAGAACCTAGGACGGGCTGCAAATTAATCGGCTACTAATATTATAATAGTAAATACTAAAATAAAATACTATTATGTTCCCTTCCAAATTTTCATGTTGATATAATATTGGTAATCTAATTGATTTAATTGATTAGTTGCCATTTTACATGCTTAAATAAGATGTACCTTAGAATTCCCAACTGTTAGCCATGTTCTCGATCTGTATATGATTAGTATCATCTACATGTTTGTAAATAACCACAGCTAACTAGCTTAAGCTAACAACTAGGTCAACTACTACCCCATAGTTAAACAAATGTGATTGCATATAACAGCTAACTGCTACAGCTAAGTTGGTAGTTAGCCTATTCCATTAATGTTGAATGTATTTATGAAGGTTGTTGATGGTGGTTGGCGCTGAATAGCAGACATGATTCCGTCAGTCTGCCACAGGGCAGCTGTGTTTGCTGATGCTGCTCACGACCACCAGTAGCGTATGACTGTGTGAGTGTGAATGCAGACAGACAGACTAGGGTGACCACCTGTTTTTTATCTTTCAAAGATAATTTTTTTTTTTTTTTTTAAATGTTGTTAATTTAATGCCTCGTTCCAATACCCTCTTATATTTAAAATAAAAAAATCGGGCGACATCGCAAACCAATGCATTGCACAGCCGAGCAATAGTATCCATCTGCAGGACCACAGCACCGACACATTCAGGACCGCGACACTTTGCGGACCCACACTCTCCAGAGACCCTCGCTCCCATTGACTGACTTGGGTCACGTGACCGTCCCACCCAATGGCTGAATTGGAGTGGGATGGTCACGTGAGGGAGCGAGGGTCTGGAGAGTGTGGGTCCGCAAAGTGTCACGTTCCTGATAGTGTCGGTGCTGTGGTCCTGCAGCAGGATGCATCTCCAGCCGAGGCTGCTGAGCAGCTCACTCGAGTCGCGCTGCCTGTCACCTGTCCGAGCCGGTGTTCTGCGAAATTCTACTACTCTGCTGAGAACTGCTGCCGTAGCGCGAATCGCCTATATGTTTGGACAGCTGGGTGGCGTCACCCTATAGTTCACTCCGAATTCCAACAGGTGTACGGACATTTTATCATCTACAAATACATTCGGCTGCAAAGCCAATTACATGCAAATATTTACATGCATATACAGTTCAAAAGGTGCAATGAAAAACATATGTTTAAGATATTGTTTAAGATATATCAACAACAAGACTCAACAAGACGTTCGTCAGCAAGGTGGCAGGATATTGTAGTGTGAACGATTGTGGGTCATGCGCATGCGTGCGCCATGCGTGCCAGCAGGTAGTAGAATTTCGCAGAACACCGTTTCAGATGATCCCCAAAAGGTAGAATGCAGGATCTGCCACGACAGGAGCTTCACCATCACACATGGAGGAGAGGGTATGGAAGCAAATGAGTGCCAGAAGTATTTGAATTTAATCAGACACCGCATTTATAGCATTGAAAATAATAACTTTGAAAACATGTATCTGAATTTTTTCAGACACCGCATTTTTGTATCTGAATTATTTCAGACACCGCATTTATAGTTTCAGACACCGAATTTATAGCATTGCAAATAAATACTTTGAAAATCATGTATCTGAATTTCTTTGCTCCGAATTTACCTATGCGAAATAAAAATGCAGTGTTAATAAAACAATTCGAATGCATAATAAAATTCAATTCAACGCCAAAAAAAAAATTCTATGCATAATTGCGGTGTATATAATTCGATGTAAAAAATTCGATGCATAATTGCGGTGTATGGAATTCGATGTAAAAAACCAACATCCGGGTATCCAGCTGCAGAACCACAGAACCACCACAGCAGCAGCAGGCTGAGGCCCCTCGCTTCCATTGGCTGATTTGGGTCACGTGATTTGGGTCACGTGACCGTCCCACCCAATGGCTGAATTGGAGTATTGCACTGCGGGCATTGGCTGATGCACTGCGGGATTGATTGATTGATTGATTGATTGATTGATTGATTGATTGATTGATTGACTGATTGATTGATTGATTGAAAACTTTATTAACAGATTGCAGAATGGGTACACGTGACCGCCACAGGCCCTGATTGATTGATTGAAAACTTTATTAACAGATTGTAGAATGGGTACAGTGACCGATTGATTGATTGATTGATTGATTGATTGATTGATTGATTGATTGGTTGATTGAAAACTTTATTAACAGATTGCAGAATGGGTACAGTGACGTCACAGGCCCGGATTGATTGATTGATTGATTGATTGATCTGATTGATTGATTGAAAACTTTATTAACAGATTGCAGAATGGGTACAGTGACGTCACAGGCCCGGATAGATTGATTGATTGATCTGATTGATTGATTGAAAACTTTATTAACAGATTGTAGAATGGGTACAGTGATCGATTGATTGATTGATTGATTGATTGATTGATTGATTGATTGATTGATTGATTGATTGATTGATTGATTGATTGATTGATTGAAAACGTTATTAACAGATTGCAGAATGGGTACAGTGACGTCACAGGCCCGGATTGATTGATTGATTGATTGATTGATTGAAAACTTTATTAACAGATTGCAGAATGGGTACAGTGACGTCACAGGCCCGGATTGAATGATTGATTGATTGATTGATTTGTTTGAAAACTTTATTAACAGATTGCAGAATGGGTATAGAGGTGTGATAGGTGTGATAGGTATGAGAGGTGTGAGAGGTGTGATAGGTGTGATAGGTGTGAGAGGTGTGATAGGTGTGATAGGTGGGATCGGTGTGATAGGTGTGATAGGTGTGAGAGGTGTGATAGGTGTGAGAGGTGTGATAGGTGTGATAGGTGTGAGAGGTGGGATCGGTGTGAGAGGTGTGATAGGTGTGATAGGTGTGAGAGGTGTGATAGGTGTGATAGGTGTGATAGGTGGGATCGGTGTGATAGGTGTGAGAGGTGTGATAGGTAGGGATGCCCCCCGGACCCCGGTTTTAAACGGGAACCGGTACTATATTAGAAAATACCGGAGTATTTATAAGCTCCGACGTCCTCGGTACTGCTATCGATACTCTAGAGAAATTATTATTATTATTATTATTTAAAAGTTGCAAACGATCTCTCCTCTCTCTGTCTCTGCATGAGAAGCGAGCCGCAGCGAGTCATTATTACACACACTCCTCGCGAGTCGCTCGCTAGTAGTGCTACACATACGGGTACTCCTTAATGAAAGTGCTGTCCCCGACGCCCGTGCTGAAGCGCGCTGCACACAGACACAGACAGCTCTGCCTCTGCATGCACTGAGTCGTGATGGCGGATAGAGCGAAGCGTTCTAAAGTTTGGATATACTTTACAAGGGTCAATGCCGACAACGCACGTTGCCACAAGTGCAACAAAACATTTGCCAGTAAGGGTGGCAATACGAGCAACCTATCAAAACATTTGTTGGCAAAACACGATATTAGTGTGCAGAAATGCGCCGTATTCGACTGCCTTGCGCGCAGTGGTCCATCTGCATCCACGTCCACTGCAGCCGGTAAGCCAAGATACAGAGTTTCCTAGGCTAATAACGAATTATTACAAATAGGCTAATAAACAAAATAATTGTTTAGCTACAAATACTACAATCTAAAAACGTTTTATAGATAGTCAAGCTGAGGCGTCAGCCACCAATGTGTCCCAGGCCAGTGAGCCCAGGGCCACCACACATCCTCCCTCTACCTCCACCACCCAAAGTCCCTTCACCCTAGCAGCTAGAGGAAGGATGACAGAGGATAGGGTGAACGAGTGTCACAGGGCTGTGACAAAGTTTGTTGTCAAAGGCCTGCACCCCTTCTCTACAGTGGAGTCCAAGGGCTTTAGGTAACAACTAATCATTCAGTGTATATCGTTTTTTTTGTATACATAGTTGTCTAACTTGTTTGTTGTTGTTGTTGTTGTTGTTGTTGTTGTTGTTGTTGTTGTTATAATATAAGTTATTATTGAAGCAGCTATTCCCACCACTCCACACAAATTTACAATAATTCAATCATTTCTAATCTTTACTGTAGGGAGATGACCAATGCTCTCAACTGCAAATATACCCCTCCCTGCATAAATTATATTTATTTATAATACTTATTTATAAAGTTGTATAAATAATAAAGCAATGTCGATTCTTTTCTTAATTAATTGTCTTTTTTTCAAAAAGAACCGATAAGAGTATCGATAAAGTACCGAACCGTTAAGCAGTATCGATAAGAGTAGTAGTATCGATAAAATCCTAACGATACCCATCCCTAGTGATAGGTGTGATAGGTGTGAGAGGTGTGATAGGTGTGAGAGGTGTGATAGGTGGGATCGGTGGGATCGGTGTGATAGGTGTGATAGGTGTGATAGGTGTGAGAGGTGTGATAGGTGTGATAGGTGGGATCGGTGTGATAGGTGTGATAGGTGTGATAGGTGGGATAGGTGGGATCGGTGTGATAGGTGTGAGAGGTGTGATAGGTGTGAGAGGTGTGATAGGTGTGAGAGGTGTGATAGGTGGGATCGGTGTGATAGGTGTGATAGGTGTGATACGTGGGATCGGTGTGATAGGTGTGAGAGGTGTGATAGGTGTGAGAGGTGTGATAGGTGTGATAGGTGGGGTCGGTGTGATAGGTGTGAGAGGTGTGAGAGGTGTCCGATCACACCTATCACACCTCTCACACCTATCACACCGATCCCACCTAGCACACCGATCCCACCTATCACACCTCTCACACCTATCACACCTCTCACACCTCTCACACCTATCACACCGATCCCACGTATCACACCTATCACACCTCTCACACCTATCACACCGATCCCACCTATCACACCTCTCACACCTATCACACCTCTCACACCTATCACACCTCTCACACCTATCACACCGATCCCACCTATCCCACCTATCACACCTATCACACCTCTATACCCATTCTGCAATCTGTTAATAAAGTTTTCAATCAATCAATCAATCAATCAATCAAGCGGTCACTGTACCCATTCTACAATCTGTTAATAAAGTTTTCAATCAATCAATCAGATCAATCAATCAATCAATCAACCCGGGCCTGTGACGTCACTGTACCCATTCTGCAATCTGTTAATAAAGTGTTCAATCAATCAATCAGGGCCTGTGGCGGTCACGTGTACCCATTCTGCAATCTGTTAATAAAGTTTTCAATCAATCAATCAATCAATCAATCCCGCAGTGCATCAGCCAATGCCCGCAGTGCAATACTCCAATTCAGCCATTGGGTGGGACGGTCACGTGACCCAAATCATGTGACCCAAATCAGCCAATGGAAGCGAGGGGCCTCAGCCTGCTGCTGTGGTGGTTCTGTGGTTCTGCAGCTGGATACCCGGATGTTGGTTTTTTACATCGAATTCCATACACCGCAATTATGCATCGAATTTTTTACATCGAATTATATACACCGCAATTATGCATTGAATTTATTTTTTGGCGTCGAATTGAATTTGATTTTGCATTCGAATTGTTTTATTAACACTGCATTTTTATTTCGCATAGGTAAATTCGGAGCAAAGAAATTCAGATACATGATTTTCAAAGTATTTATTTGCAATGCTATACATTCGGTGTCTGAAACTATAAATGCGGTGTCTGAAATAATTCAGATACAAAAATGCGGTGTCTGAAAAAATTCAGATACATGTTTTCAAAGTTATTATTGTCAATGCTATAAATGCGGTGTCTGATTAAATTCAAATACTTCTGGCACTCATTTGCTTCCATAAGAGGGGGACGTCACATGTTGTTCAGCAAGTCTGGCCCGACTATTATTGAGAACTGAATCAATCAGAGGGTCGGTTTGTTATAATAACAGAATACACGGGGAGTATCGCCGGGACACTGTCCAGAGGGAAGGGGGCAATAGAATCCGGAGGCTAATATCCCCAAAACCGGAGGTGAGTTTAATATGATTAATAACTAAATGAGCTATATATAGCCTACCGTCTGCGTCGAATATGATATATATGCATTTAAATAATAAATACATTTATTTAATTTTAATTAGCAATAAAAAAAAATTAAATACTTTTTTCTTTTTTTCTTTTTCTTTTTCTTTTTTGGGAGGAAGTGGGGGGTATTTCGATGTTGATTAAACGGCAAGCAACTAATGTCATGAGTGCCAAATTAAAGGACAATAAATCCAATCTAACTGAAATTGTGTAGCACAGACCTTTCTACGGATCAAAACCTCAATATTATTATGGTGTAGTTAATACTTCATGTATCCTTAATCCCTAGGCTAATGAGGCACTAAGATGTTAGTAAAAAAAAACATATGCCAATGACAGGAAGTAACGGTATATGTATGTGTGTGTGTGTGTGTGTGTGTGTGTGCACTGTGCACGAGTGCACATCTAGGGGCGGGGTGTAGATTTGGTCTCCCTGATGTTGACTCCTTAGCCACAGCCTTGGCTTGTTTAATACTGGACAAGTGTTTCATAACGGCCGTTGTGTGGGCCGGTTTCGGGGCCGGTGCGTGGGCCGGTGTGTGGGCTGGTGCGTCTGAATGTCCCGGGCTGAATTTGTGTCCCAGTCCGCCACTGGGGGGCCATGTTACTGTAAGTATGGCTGGCCCCATGTTTGATATACTCAGGGAGGTATAGTTCAAATAAAAACACAGATTTGGGTGGTCTAGCCTAGTTTGCTAGTTAGTCAATTAGTCAAGCTTCCTAAGCCAGTGGGGTACATTTGATAGATTTGGTAGTTTATAGCCAAACATTTTAGTGATTCAATTGAAAAATAAAATGGCACTCAATAGTCAATCAAGCACGATCTGTCCGCATCCCCACAATCCTGAGAAAATGTCTGAGCAGCCAGATAAGCAGTTTTTGAGCTGGGTTTTATACAAATATATATATATTTATCCCCACGACTTTAAGTCAAAGTCGTAAGATTTGTGCCTCATGTCCAAGTGAACTGGATTCCACACCTACTTACAGTACTTAATCTCTTCTACTTCTGATTATAATGATAAAAATATCATTAAATTTATATTTAGAAATATAAACATCCAAATATATAATGTCTTAATAATGTGTTCAGTTAACTGAAATCCACAATCTTTTTTAGAGTGTGTGACAGCAAACACTCCCTTGAGTAATGATGTTAATTTGAGAGCAAAGAGAAATATGTTTGTGCTTGTACTTGTGTGTATTTGTGTGTATTTGTGTTTGTGTGTGTGTGTGCATGCGTGCGTGTGCGTGCATGTGTGTGTGTGTGTGTGTGTGTGTGTGTGTATATGTGTGTGTGTGTGTGTGTGTGTGTGTGTGTGTGTGTGTGTGTGTGTGTGTGTCTGACAACAGAGTTCAGAGTTCGTACAGTATGGGCAACATAGCCTAGAGTATAGGCAGAGTTGGAGTTCAGAGTTCAGAGTTCATACAGTATGGGCAACAGAGCCTAGAGTATAGGCAATAGAGTTCAGAGTTTATACAGTATGGGGGTGGGGCTGGTACAGAGTTCAGAGAGATGACAGCTGAGGGGAAGAAGCTGTTCTTGAGTTTGCTTGACTTGGAGCGGAGGTTCCTATAGAGCCCCCCAGAGAGAAGGAGGGAAAACAGTCCATGATTAGGATGGGAGGTGTCCTTGAAAATGCTGCATTCCTTCCTCAGACACCATTTGTGATGAATCGTCTCAATTGCAGGCAGTGATGTATCGGTGCTTTCCGGTCTGAGGCAGTGCAGTTGTCATACCAGACTGTGATGCAGTTGGTGAGTATGCTTTCTATTGTGCACCGGTAAAAGTTCACCAGAATCTGAGGAGACTTTCCTCAGTCTCCTCAGGAAGAAGAGACACTGCTTTTTGACCAGGTGTGTGTATGTGTGTATGTGTGTGTGTATGTACGTATGTATGTATGTGTGTGTGTGTATGTATGTATGTATGTATGTATGTATGTATGTATGTATGTATGTATGTATGTATGTATGTATGTATGTATGTATGTATGTATGTATGTATGTATGTATGTATGTATGTATGTATGTATGTATATGTATGTATGTATGTATGTATGTATGTATGTATGTATGTATGTATGTATGTATGTATGTATGTATGTATGTATGTATGTATGTACATGGCCGCCTAGTTATAGTTGAAAGTGGGGGTGCCTTTTTTTTTTGATTTTTTCTTTTTTAATTAAATTTTTTGTAATGTTTTTAAAAGGCAAGGGGTGGTTTGGAGGGGGTCCGGCACGACCCCCTCCACGGCAGATATTTTTTTCATTTAATGAACCTGTACGTGCAATTTCCTGCAATATAGAGCCTTCAATCTTGACTAATAAAGCTGCTCTTTTCACTATAAAACTCAGTTTATATTGCAGTATGATAGCCAATTACTATAATAATAATAATATTAAAAAATGGAATTAACATATTGCAGAATGGGTACAATATAGTACGGCTCAATACACACAATTGTTAAGGGGATGCAGACCAGAAAAAGACTTTTGTTTTGTTTACATCAGGGTCCCCCATTTACAATTCATAATGAATTGTAAGTAAGGGTGCAATTAACACCGTGCAATCCATTATTTGTGGAGCCCGCCCTTTAAGTCTTTGAGCTATTAGGCTACTAGGGTTCTTACTTTGCGTTTTGGTGTACTGAAAAATGCTCCGATGTCTGTATTCTTTCTTTTTTCTGCCATGTTACCTGGTTGGCTGGACACACACACACACACACATTTTCATTTCAGGTATTGTACCTTAAGATAATTGAACATCTTGATTTACCGTAAATCCTCAAATATAGGACGGGTCTTCTATTTACCTCAGCTGCAAAGAGCACCAGGCCTTTATTAGAGAGGCTTATATAAGAGGCAGGCCTTAATTTCAAAAAATGACACTCATGGACATAATCCCTTCATTTTCAGACTTTTATTGCATTATTATTATAATAAAAAAAAATAAATAATTGGGGGGGCCCTCGTCACTAAAGGCCCACGGGCCGCGGCCGTCGTTAATCCGGCCCTGCTCGTCTGCCATAGCGAACGTTAAAATTTGCAAACGAAGTCAACGTTATCCAGCTGACGCCACCACATATCTAGATATATGACAACGTTAGCTAGCGGCTAGCACTAAAGCTAACGCCAACCAGAGGGAAACTTTGTTATTATTATTATTGACCAGATGGCATTTCGGACCAGGAAACAATTTTATTGTATTGCGTGGTAGAAGTTATACCACTCAATAGTAAAGATGATGTCTAACATAATAGTTTGTTCGAACAACTGAACTTACTTAGTGGAAGATCCTGCTGTTGTGACAAAGTGTTCACGCTGCCTGCGTATCAGTTTACACCTGGAGGCTGCCTGCAGCGCTGTGAGACTGGAGTGCGCGTCCGCTCTGTCTGCTGGGGGCTGGATCAAACCATATCGGACAGGGGGGTGTCGCAGTCTTTGGAAACTTAAAAACTTGCTATTAAGTGTCATTGCGTATTATTAATTTGATTGAAATTACATAGTTATGGTTAGATCATATTTATATATGGGGGGGGGTATATCATATGATCAAAAAGTGAGGGAGCAAAGAGACGAGTTTGCTCCCCCAAGTTCAATACTGGTAGAGCACCCGCTTCGTCTGCTCAATTACGTAGGCGCCTATGTGTGTGTATGTATGTATGTATGTATGTATGTATGTATGTATGTATGTATGTATGTATGTATGTATGTATGTATGTATGTATGTATGTATGTATGTATGTATGTATGTATGTATGTATGTATGTATGTGTGTATTGTGGCAGATATCACCCCCCCCTCTCATGGATATGTGAAGGACGGGAGATATTATTGCCACGGAAGGAGTAATAACAATTAGGTAGCTGATTAGTACTGATAGAACACACCTGTGCATCAGTAGTTCACCCACATCTCACATGCACACACCCCAGACATACACACTACAAATACACTACATTAGTCAGAGGTAAGTTGAGTGGAGGTGAGGTTGGAGTTGTTGTATTGAGAGCAGTGATGCCAGTAAGTGGTAACGCGTTACTAAGTAACGCGTTATTGTAATCTGATTACTTTTCCCCGAAAATAGTAATCTAACGCGTTAATCTTTAAAAGCCAGTAATCTCATTGCAGTTACTTGTCCAAGTGGCTGTGCGTTACTATTTCGTTACTATCTCATCATAAATTCATAATGCAGGCGGAATGCAGTATTTTATTTCGTTTTTCGACAGTCAAAAATACATTTTGAGCTGTTTTTCTTATTTGGGAGTGACGTCGTGTGGCAGTGAAAGGGTTACACAAGAATGTGTCCCGCGGCGTGACTGGACCCTCTGTCTGTGAGTGACTCTGCTTTGGTCCAATCACATTCCCCATCCACAGTCTGCGAATCAGAGGCAGAGTAGGGCGGGTCTTCACAGCACGTCATGTGACATATGCGCCAATCGTGTGACAGCAGGGCTCCGTCGTTACAGCCTCGTCTGCAAGGAGAATTCCACCCCAAAACGCTTGTCTAAACGCAAAATTAAAAGTGAAACCGCAAGAAGACTTTTGCGGTTTCTGTTCAGACTTCCATCCCAAAACGCTCGTCTAAACGTAGCCTCAGTCACTACTTCACGTTTGTGTCAGCTAAGCCGGGTGAAAAAAACATTCATATGCGGAGGAAACAAAATACTGTCTACCGCTAAAAACAGCACATCCAATTGCATTGAAAGCATCTGGAATCACAACACTAGCCGACGCTTCGACTAGGTACAGGAGGACTCAGAGGTCCACCAGCCAAACAGCAAAAGAGAGAGATTGTTTCTTTCCCTTTTGATTAATGTATATTTGATGGTGGCAGAGCAAAAGCTCTTATTTGCCAGATTTACAGTTAATTTACATGTTAAAGAGAGACTGATTGTATGTTTATAGAGAGACATTTATAAAAACAATTTAATAGTTACAGTTGATATAATTGAATAGTTCAGCCTGCATTTGTTAGATGTGATACACTGGTTTTGTAAAACCACTGGCTGGCTGCTCTAATGCTGTGAGCATCATAGACTGTTGCTTTACCATACTTGATGGTACAGAAGCTGAAGCAATCGTTTAACAATTTACGTTATGTGCAGAGAAACAAGTTAAAAACAATTTATGCACTTTCAATAAAGCGTTTAAAAAAAAAAACTGTTGGGGGAACGATGACGACTTCGTAACCTAGTTACTTTCAAAGTAACTAAGTTACTCTGATAATCAAGTAATCAGTAAAGTAACTTGGATTACTTTTTAAAGGAGTAATCAGTAATCGGATTACTTTTACAAGTAATCTGTGGCATCACTGATTGAGAGAGAGATTGTTATATTCAGAGTTTTGCGAGGTGAGAGGTAGTGAGAGGAGAGGTGAAGGCGAGAAGGTGTTCATTGTGTACTGGACCCTAGACTGTCTGAGAAACCCCCTTGTGTACTGACCCTGGACCGGACGACTACTCTGAGTATTGAACAATCCCTTATTTTTTGTACAAGAGCCTGTTTTGTGTTTTGAGCATCGGACTGTATTACGACCATTCTCTTTGCCTATCGAACTGAATTCTGCCCATAATCAATAAATATTGTTATTGATTGATATTGCTCTTGTGTGGATATTCTAATTTGTTTGTTTTTGAACTGTGGCGAGTCTGAACACCACCAGGCTTGTCACAGTATGTATGTATGTATGTATGTATGTATGTATGTATGTATGTATGTATGTATGTATGTATGTATGTATGTATGTATGTATGTATGTATGTATGTATGTATGTATGTATGTATGTATGTATGTATGTATGTATGTATGTATGTATGTATGTATGTATGTATGTATGTATGTATGTATGTATGTATGTATGTATGGGTGATTCAGAAGATACCTGTAGGCATAATTGTTCTGGGTATGCATACTGGATATCTTGGTAGCTGTATATGTGTGTATGTGTGTGTATATGTGTGTGTGATTATATTGTAAATATTTGATTC
This sequence comes from Notolepis coatsorum, assembly GCF_963971535.1. Lineage (NCBI taxonomy): Eukaryota > Metazoa > Chordata > Actinopteri > Aulopiformes > Paralepididae > Notolepis > Notolepis coatsorum. The sequence goes on along the minus strand of NC_140165.1, from coordinate 136,197,851 downwards.
ATCATCCCGCTGTGCCTCGCTGTGTGTGTGTGTGTGTGTGTGTGTGTGTGTGTGTGTGTGCGTGTGTGTGTGTGTGTGTTTGTGTGTGTGTGTGTGTGTATTTCCCTAGGTGATGCCCGCTGACAAATTAACTACAATGAGTTCCTTTGCATCCATTAATGATGTTGACTCTATCTCTCTAACTCCTACTATTCAAACACCTTTCAGGATGTCTTTCTTTCAACCCCTCTTTCTCCTGGCTTACTCTCATTTATCTCTCTCTCTCTCTCTCTCTCTCTCTCTCTCTCTCTCTCTCTCTCTCTCTCTCTCTCTCTCTCTCTCTCTCTCTCTCTCTCTCTATCTCTCTCTCTCTATCTCACTATCTCTCTGCGTATCCCTCTGTCTACCTCGCTCTCTCTCTGTCTCTCTCTCTTTCTCTCTATCTCTGTCTCTCTCGCTATGTCTGACTCTCTCTCTCACTCCTGTCTGTCATGCCTGTCGACGACAGTCTCAAGATACACATACACACACATGGATACATTAAGTATACAGTATATAAACACATGTGCATGCATTCAGAGACACACACACAGGTATATACACACACATTGACAAAATGCATGAAAACACACTCATTTGTTACACACACATGGATGGACACAAAACACCCACACACATACAGTCACATCCAAGTACATATGCAAACACAGACGCTGTGTCAGTATAGCAGCGTGGGTTTACGTACGTGCATGTACATGTAAGTGTGTGTGCTTGTACTTGTCCGCTCATATCAATTCCACTTTAACTCTCAGCAACACAGTAATGATGCTTGTCATGTTCCATTGGGAATGAGTAATCCAAATGCACACACAAACACACATACATAACAACCCCCCCCCACACACACTCCCCCTCTGTCTGTTTGTGTATCTCTCTCTCTCTCTCTCTCTCTCTCTCTCTCTCTCTCTCTCTCTCTCTCTCTCTCTCTCTCTCTCTCTCTCTCTCTCTCTCTTTCTCGCTCTCTCTCTCTCTCTCTCTCTCTCTCACTCTCTCTCTCGCTCTCACACACACACACACACACACACACACACACACACACACACACACACACACACACACACACACACACACACACACACACACACACACACACACACACACACACACACACACACACACACACTCACACACAAAGGCACATGTACACAGACACATGCACTCTATACGACACATGCACGCACACTGTTTCAGTGAAAATGGGAAATGTGTGAAATATGAAGTTGTCTTCATGCGTTGGATCAAAGCACTGTGATATATTTAAATATATTTAATACACACTGCATTTTGTGTGTACATTGTGTGTGCGAGCATGTGTATTGTGCATGTGTTTGTGTGCATGTGGTTTTCACTATGTATTGTGTGTGTGTGTGTCTGTGTGCTGTTGCTGTTTGTGCATGTGTGTTTATCCTGTATGTGCTTGTGTGCCTGTATGCATGTGTGTTTGTGCGTGTGTGTGTGTGTGGGGGGGGGGGGGGGGCGTGTGCGTGTGTGTCTCTTGCCGGAGGCTGATTAGGGAAGGCATGTGGCGGCCATTAGAAGGATTAGATGTGTCAGAGACGTCAAGCACAACTAATTATACTGTTA
>NC_140165.1:136189686-136196028 GCF_963971535.1 Notolepis coatsorum | reverse complement strand
CGAACAATGTAGTGAAAGACCGAATTGATAATATGTCAAGTGATTGCGAGCAGCAGCTGTCAGAAAAGCTTAGAAAGGGTCCATTTGCCATACAACTTGATGAAACTACAACTGTCGCAGACGAGGCTGTGCTCATCGTTTATGTGCAGTATATCGAAAATGAGGATCTGAAGCAGGACATTCTCATGTCAGTCAACCTTACTACCACCACTCGAGGTGAGGATATTTTTACTGCAGTGGATTCTTACTTCATTCAACATAAATGCAAACCGTTCACCATTAGGGCCTGATTTGAGAGGATGAATACAGGATTTGAATATTGGCCAACATTTTGAAATACATATGGTGCAAGATGAGATTTGTTGATTGAAGGCACAAGTCAAAGAAGCATAGTGGGTCTAATTATGATGCATATGCCTGTGTATAAGCAGTTTGTTATTAAAATGACAAAAAAAGTATTAAATGACAAAAAAAAAGTATTTTATGGTATTTTATTAGGAGGGGGGTCCAGGAATTTCATCAGAGATGTTTGGGGGTCCTGGGGGAAAAAAGGTTGGGAACCCCTGCACTAGATAACTGAATAAAGTCATCGGAATATAGGCTGAAGTACAGGATGAATATGAGCTACTGTATAGCCAATTAACACCGTGCAATCCATTATTTGTGGAGCCCGCCCTTTAAGTCTTTGAGCTATTAGGCTACTAGGGTTCTTACTTTGCGTTTGGTGTACTGAAAAATGCTCCGATGTCTGTATTCTTTCTTTTTTCTGCCATGTTACCTGGTTGGCTGGACACACACACACACACACATTTTCATTTCAGGTATTGTACCTTAAGATAATTGAACATCTTGATTTACCGTAAATCCTCAAATATAGGACGGGTCTTCTATTTACCTCAGCTGCAAAGAGCACCAGGCCTTTATTAGAGAGGCTTATATAAGAGGCAGGCCTTAATTTAAAAAAATGACACTCATGGACATAATCCCTTCATTTTCAGACTTTTATTGCATTATTATTATAATAAAAAAAAAAAAAAAAAAGTAATTTTTTTTGGGGGGGCCCTCGTCACTAAAGGCCCACGGGCTGCGGCCGTCGTTAATCCGGCCCTGCTCGTCTGCCATAGCGAACGTTAAAATTTGCAAACGAAGTCAACGTTATCCAGCTGACGACACCACATATCTAGATATATGACAACGTTAGCTAGCGGCTAGCACTAAAGCTAACGCCAACCAGAGGGAAACTTTGTTATTATTATTATTGACCAGATGGCATTTCGGACCAGGAAACAATTTTATTGTATTGCGTGGTAGAAGTTATACCACTCAATAGTAAAGATGATGTCTAACATAATAGTTTGTTCGAACAACTGAACTTACTTAGTGGAAGATCCTGCTGTTGTGACAAAGTGTTCACGCTGCCTGCGTATCAGTTTACACCTGGAGGCTGCCTGCAGCGCTGTGAGACTGGAGTGCGCGTCCGCTCTGTCTGCTGGGGGCTGGATCAAACCATGTCGGACAGGGGGGTGTCGCAGTCTTTGGAAACTTAAAACTTGCTATTAAGTGTCATTGCGTATTATTAATTTGATTGAAATTACATAGTTATGGTTAGATCATATTTATATATGGGGGGGGGGGGGGGGTATATCATATGATCAAAAAGTGAGGGAGCAAAGAGACGAGTTTGCTCCCCAAGTTCAATACTGGTAGAGCACCCGCTTCGTCTGCTCAATTACGTAGGCGCTATGTGTATGTATGTATGTATGTATGTATGTATGTATGTATGTATGTATGTATGTATGTGTATGTATGGTGTATGTATGTATGTAGTATGTGTAGGTGTGTGTGTGTGTGTGTGTGTGTGTGTGTGTATGTATGTATGTATGTATGTATGTATGTATGTATGTATGTATGTATGTATGTATGTATGTATGTATGTATGTATGTATGTATGTATGGGTGATTCAGAAGATACCTGTAGGCATAATTGTTCTGGGTATGCATACTGGATATCTTGGTAGCTGTATATGTGTGTATGTGTGTGTATATGTGTGTGTGATTATATTGTAAATATTTGATTCATCATCCCGCTGTGCCTCGCTGTGTGTGTGTGTGTGTGTGTGTGTGTGTGTGTGTGTGTGTGCGTGTGTGTGTGTGTGTGTGTGTGCGTGTGTGTGTGTGTGTTTGTGTGTGTGTGTGTGTGTATTTCCCTAGGTGATGCCCGCTGACAAATTAACTACAATGAGTTCCTTTGCATCCATTAATGATGTTGACTCTATCTCTCTAACTCCTACTATTCAAACACCTTTCAGGATGTCTTTCTTTCAACCCCTCTTTCTCCTGGCTTACTCTCATTTATCTCTCTCTCTCTCTCTATCTCTCTCTCTCTCTCTCTCTCTCTCTCTCTCTCTCTCTCTCTCTCTCTCTCTCTCTCTCTCTCTCTATCTCTCTCTCTCTATCTCACTATCTCTCTGCGTATCCCTCTGTCTACCTCGCTCTCTCTCTCTCTCTCTCTTTCTCTCTATCTCTGTCTCTCTCGCTATGTCTGACTCTCTCTCTCACTCCTGTCTGTCATGCCTGTCGACGACAGTCTCAAGATACACATACACACACATGGATACATTAAGTATACAGTATATAAACACATGTGCATGCATTCAGAGACACACACACAGGTATATACACACACATTGACAAAATGCATGAAAACACACTCATTTGTTACACACACATGGATGGACACAAAACACCCACACACATACAGTCACATCCAAGTACATATGCAAACACAGACGCTGTGTCAGTATAGCAGCGTGGGTTTACGTACGTGCATGTACATGTAAGTGTGCTTGTACTTGTCCGCTCATATCAATTCCACTTTAACTCTCAGCAACACAGTAATGATGCTTGTCATGTTCCATTGGGAATGAGTAATCCAAATGCACACACAACACACATACATAACAACCCCCCCACACACACACTCCCCCTCTGTCTGTTTGTGTATCTCTCTCTCTCTCTCTCTCTCTCTCTCTCTCTCTCTCTCTCTCTCTCTCTCTCTCTCTCTCTCTCCTTTCTCTCTCTCTCTCTCTCTCTCTCTCACTCTCTCTCTCGCTCTCACACACACACACACACACACACACACACACACACACCACACACACACACACACACACACACACACACACACACAGACACACACACACACACACACACACACACACACACACACACACACACACACACACACACACACACACACACACACACACACTCACACAAAGGCACATGTACACAGACACATGCACTCTATACGACACATGCACGCACACTGTTTTTGACATCAGTGAAAATGGGAAATGTGTGAATATGAAGTTGTCTTCATGCGTTGGATCAAAGCACTGTGATATATTTAAATATATTTAATACACACTGCATTTTGTGTGTACATTGTGTGTGCGAGCATGTGTATTGTGCATGTGTTTGTGTGCATGTGGTTTTCACTATGTATTGTGTGTGTGTGTGTGTGTGTGTGCTGTGCTGTTTGTGCATGTGTGTGTTGCTGTTTGTGCATGTGTGTTTTAAATCCTGTATGTGCTTGTGTGCCTGTATGCATGTGTGTTTGTGCGTGTGTGTGTGTGTGTGGGGGGGGGCGTGTGCGTGTGTGTCTCTTGCCGGAGGCTGATTAGGGAAGGCATGTGGCGGCCATTAGAAGGATTAGATGTGTCAGAGACGTCAAGCACAACTAATTATACTGTTAGCACACTGAGCTAGAGGGTGTGAGAGAGAGACAGAGAGAGAGAGTACTGAGCTAGAGGGTGAGAGAGAGAGAGCAAGAAAGAGAAAGAGAGAGAGAGAGAGAGAGAGAGAGAGAGAGAGAGAGAGAGAGTACTGAGCTAGAGGTGAGAGAGAGAGAGAGAGCGAGAGAGAGAGAGAGAGAGAGAGAGAGAGAGAGAGAGAGAGAGAGAGAGAGAGAGAGAGAGTCAGACAGAGAGAGAGAGAGAGCACTCAGCTAGAGGGTGTGTGTGTGTGTGTGTGTGTGTGTGTGTGTGTGTGTGTGTGTGTGTGTGTGTGTGTGTGTGTGTGTGAGTGAGAGAGAGAGACTTTTGATGTTCTTTATTAAAACATCTTAAAGAAAATGCGCATTCGAGAAAACCCCTCCCAACATGTTCATGAAACCAACCTTTTCTCTCTCCCTCTCTCTCTCACACACACACACACACACACACACACACACACACACACACACACACACACACACACACACACACACACACACACACACGCACGCACGCACGCACGCACGCACGCACGCAGCAGCACGCACGCACGCACGCAGCACGCACCACACACACACACACACACACACACACACACACACACACACACACACACACACACACACACACACACACACACACACACACACACACACACACACACACACACACACACACACACACACACACACACCCAACTATAGTACCAGCAACATCATGCACCACACACACACAGACCCAACTATAGTACCAGCAACATCATGCACAAGCACAATTAACAATCAAATGCATACAGTCAGTCCCCCCCCCCCCACAGACATTCTTAAATGCTTCATGTTTCAGAGAGAAATTAATTTAAACCTAGGGTGCACAGAGATTATTCCCCTCAACACGGCCACTTGATCTACCAACAACCCTGATCTTATTCCTGCAGGTCAGCCGAATGTTACGATTGGGGGTGCTAATGAAGGTGAGAACACAGTTTGCAGACAAGGGAGTGTCACGATCGGGGCCCGAGCCTGCCTGATGAGGATCAATCAGCGCGGATGTAAGGGATTACCTCATCAAGCAGGCTCTATCTATATCATCTGGCAGAGCCTGTCATCCGGCGTCGCAGTGTTAAACTGCAAACCCAGGTACGACGTCTCGACCTGAAGTCCTGCTGACCCGCTCTTGTACTATTCCCTGTCCTAACCTCCCTCTCTTGTGCCCAAGGACCTCCGCTCCAGCGTCACCCAGGACCTCCGTTCCAGCATTGCCCGTCTGGACCCCTGGTGCTGACTACGAGGTACCTGTTCTCCACCCCGACACAGCCGGTGTCTACCATTCTCTCATACTGCACGAGGAGTGCACCTGCTCAAGGAGTACCCCTGTGCTACCCCCCCAAGAACATTCATCCCCATCTGTTGTACATTCCTGCATGATTCTTGTCTGTTTGGGGGGAAACAATTAAAACACCCTAAACCGCTCCATTCTCTCTACTCCTGTGTTCGCTATTGGGCTCCACAAGAACCCCTATCCTCACAGGGAGAAGGAACGAGGCAGAGACGAGGGGTGAAGCTTAAAGAAGGGATATTTACTAACAACCAAACTACAAAACAAAGGAGGCACAGCCGGGCTGGCTCTGGAACAAACACGGACTGATCACGAAAAACAAAGAGCACCAAACAAAGCTAACAAAACAAACAGAAGAACAAGCTCACTTGACTGGACAACAACTCACATGATAGGACACAGGCACGATACGGGAACAACACGGGGTACTGGAGGAAATGACGCCACAAGGAAGTGAGGACAAACCCACACTTAAATACAAAGACTAATTACAATGAGCAACACCTGGCAAGGCCAGGCCAAAACACAGAATCAAATAAACACCAAACTAGACACAAAAAGCAATACCACACACAACAACCAGACAGGGAGACGACATCAAACAAAAGCAGGGATGGCCCAAGATAATAAATAAGTGGAGATTAACTATACTATTTTTAACCAGACCAAAATGGCCGCCTGCACCATCTGGCCACTAGAGGGAGGTAGGAGACCAGGTAGGAGACCACTGTCAGGAGGTAGGGAATGTCCAATGTCTTTATCATAACCGGCCCAGCAAGGGCTGGGCCTGGGGACGTTACACCGAATGGCCAACCTAGCCTGACCATATAGAAAATTCAGTAGCACACTTATGCCGCTTTTCCACTGCATGGTACCTACTCGACTCGACTCGACTCGCTTTTGGTACCTACCTGGTACTTTGTTTGTTTTCCACTGCAGGTAGTAGTGGAAGTGTAGCTGGTCGTCATAGCGAGGGCGGCGTGATGTCATCTTCAACGTGACACACACAGACAATAGAGGATTTCGAAGCTAGCTATGAAGCTATGAAACTAGTGCCTTATTAGCTAATGTACGCTAGCCGCAATGCTAACGGTTATAGTGGGAAATCCGAGTCACATAACAACATAACAAAATTAGCTATGTTTTTGTGAGACTAAACTCTTTATTCTCGGTGGTAAATTGTGTTGCTGTTGGTTTTGTTTCATTAATAAATGGGGCAGAATACACTGTG